>NC_074677.1:7478495-7543495 GCF_029448725.1 Salvelinus fontinalis
CCACAAACAAACAGTGAGAAATGCCCTACCTAAATATGACTCTTGATTAGAGGAAAATGCAAACCACCTGCCTCTAATCAAGAGCCATACCAGGCAAACCGAAACCAACATAGAAACAGATAACATAGACTGCCCACCCAAAACACATGCCCTGACCAAAAACACATAAAAACTAACATAAATAGGTCAGGACTGTTACAGTACCCCCCCCCCAAGGTGCGAACGCCGGGCGCACCAGCACAAAGTCCAGGGGAGGGTCCGGGTGGGCAGTTGACCACGGTGGTGGTTCCGGTTCAGGACGCTGTCCCCTTACCACCTTAGTCACTCCCCTCTTCTGTCTACCCCTTCTAATGACCACCCTAAAACTACTTTCCCCTAAATAAACAACCAACACCGGAACAAGGGGCAGCACCGGGACAAGGGGCAGCACCGGGACAAGGGGCAGCACCGGGACAAGGGGCAGCACCAGGATAAGGACCATCACTGGAATAAGGGGCAGCACCGGGACAAGGGGCAGCACCGGGACAAGGGGCAGCACCGGGACAAGGGGCAGCACCGGGACAAGGGGCAGCACCGGGACAAGGGGCAGCACCGGGACAAGGGGCAGCACCGGGACAAGGGGCAGATCCCGGCTGAAGGACTCTGGCAGGTCCATGCAGGCTGACGGCTCTCGACGCTCATGGCAGACTGACGGCTCTCTACGCTCATGGCAGGCTGACGGCTCTCGACGCTCATGGCAGGCTGACGGCTCTCGACGCTCATGGCAGGCTGACGGCTCTCGACGCTCATGGCAGGCTGACGGCTCTCGACGCTCATGGCGCTCTGACGGCTCTGGCTGCTCATGGCTCTCTGACGGCTCTGGCTGCTCATGGCTCACTGACGGCTCTGGCTGCTCATGGCTCTTTGACGGCTCTGGCTGCTCATGGCTCTCTGACGGCTCTGGCTGCTCATGGCTCGCTGGCGGCTCTGGCAGATCCTGTCTGGTTGGCGGCTCTGGCAGATCCTGTCTGGTTGGCGGCTCTGGCAGATCCTGTCTGGTTGGCGGCTCTGGCAGATCCTGTCTGGTTGGCGGCTCTGGCAGATCCTGTCTGGTTGGCGGCTCTGGCAGATCCTGTCTGGCGGGCGGCTCTAGCGGCTCCTGTCTGGCTGACGGCTCTAGCGGCTCCTGTCTGGCGGATGGCTCTGTAGGCTCATGGCAGACGGGCGGCTTTGCAGGCTCATGGCAGACGGGCGGCTTTGCAGGCTCCTGGCAGACGGATGGCTCAGATGGCGCTGGGGAGACGGATGGCTCAGATGGCGCTGGGGAGACGGATGGCTCAGATGGCGCTGGGGAGACGGATGGCTCAGATGGCGCTGGGGAGACGGATGGCTCTGGCCGGATACGGCGCACTGTAGACCTGGTGCGTGGTGCCGGAACTGGAGGCACCGGGCTAATGATAAGCACCCTCCTACTAGTGCGTGGAGCAGGGACAGGGCACACTGAACTCTCAAAGCGTACTCTATACCTGGTGCGTGGTACCGGCACTGGTGGCACCTGGCTGAGGGCACGCACCTCAGGACTAGTACGGGGAGAAGTGACAGTGTGTACAGGACTTAGGAGACGCACAGGTGGCTTAGTGCGTGGGGCCGGAATTGGAGGCACTGAACTGGATACACGCACTATAGGGAGAGTGCGTGGAGGAGGAACAGGGCTCTGGAAATGCACTGGTAACCTAGTGCGTAATATAGGCACTGTAGGTACTAGGCTGGGGTGGGGAGGTGGCGCCTGAAATACCGGACCGTGCAGGCGTACTGGCTCTCTTGAGCATTGAGCCTGCCCAACCTTACCTGGTTGAATGCTCCCGGTCGCCCGCCCAGTACGGGGAGGTGGAATAACCCGCACCGGGCTGTGTAGGCGAACCGGGGAAACCCTGCGTAAGGCAGGTGCCATGTATGCCGGCCCGAGGAGACGCACTGGAGACCAGACGCGTTGAGCCGGCCTCATGACACCTGGCTCAATGCCCAATCTAGCCCTACCAGTGCGGGGAGGTGGAATAACCCGCACTGGGCTATGCACACGTACAGGAGACACCGTGCGCTCTACTGCGTAACACGGTGTCTGCCCGTACTCCCGCTCTCCACGGTTAGCCTGGGAAGTGGGCGCAGGTCTCCTACCTGCCCTTGGCCCACTACCCTTTAGCCCCCCCCCAAGAAATTTTTGGGAGTTACTCACGGGCTTTTCGGGCTTCCGTGCAAGACGTGTCCCCTCATAATTCCGGTTTCGAGCTTGAATCTCCGGCTTCCATCCACGTCTCCTAGCTGCCTCCTCATACCAGCGCTCCTGGGCTGTGGCTGCCTCACTCTTCTCACGAGAGCAGCGATATTCTCCAGTTTGCGCCCAGGGTCCTTTACCAGACAGGATCTCCTCCCAAGTCCAGAAGTCCTTGTTGCTCCGTCGATTTTTCCCATACCGCTTGGTCACATTTTGTTGGTGGGTGATTCTGTAATAGCTGTCGCTTTCCTCATCCTCGGATGAGGTGAGGAGAGAAGGATCTTCGGACCAAAATGCGGAGTCAGGGAAATATGCCATCTTTATTTATAACGATGAACTGATGACACGAAAACAAACACTTTAACAAACTACAAAATAAGAAAACGACGTAGAACGGAACCTGAACATAAACTCACATGACAAACGTAAACTCACGAACAGGAACGTTACATCGAAAACATACGAACAGCCAAACAGTCCCGTTTGTGAATATATATCGACAACAACGAAGACATCACAGGAGACAATCACCCACAAACAAACAGTGAGAAATGCCCTACCTAAATATGACTCTTGATTAGAGGAAAATGCAAACCACCTGCCTCTAATCAAGAGCCATACCAGGCAAACCGAAACCAACATAGAAACAGATAACATAGACTGCCCACCCAAAACACATGCCCTGACCAAAAACACATAAAAACTAACATAAATAGGTCAGGACTGTTACAATAATGTTTACATATCTTACAGTATATACATGTGGTATGTGTCACGATCGTGTGGCGGATTGACGGACCAAAACGCAGCAGTTGGAAAATAAGCCATCTTCTTTTATTTTAAAAGATGACAAAAAATAAACACGAAACACTTTAACAAAATGAACAAAACAACAAAACGACCGTGAAGCTACAAACGTTGTGCACATACATACAGGCTACAAACGTTCTACATAGACAATTACTCACAACCAATGAGAGCCTATGGCTACCCTAAATAAGGCTCCCAATCAGAGACAACCGAAATCAGCTGTCTCTAATTGGGAACTCATTCAGGTAACCATAGACTCTCCTAGATAACTAAACATACATAGACAACGCTAGACATCTACACTCAACACAAACCCATATACTACACCCCATAACCCCTTTACCATATAAACACCCAAAACCAACAAAACATAAACATTCCCCATGTCACACCCTGACCTAACTAAAATAATAAAGAAAACAAAGAATACTAAGGCCAGGGCGTGACAGTATGAGTACTGTATTTTATACCATCTATTGCACCTTGCCTATGCCGTTCGGCCATCGCTCATCCGTATACTTACATGCACATTGTCACATTCTGACCTTTATTTCCTTTGTTTTTGTCTTTATTTAGTATGGTCAGGGCGTGAGTTGGGCTGGGCTGTCTATGTGTGTTTTTCTATGTTGGGGTTTTGTGTTCGGCCTGGTATGATTCTCAATCGGAGGCAGCTGTCAATCGTTGTTCCTGATTGAGAATCATACTTAGGCAGCCTGGGTTTCACTTTTGGTTTGTGGGTGTTTGTTGCCGTGTCAGTGTTTGTTCGCCACACGGTACTGCTTCGTTCGTTATTCTTCGTTTATTGTTTTGTTCCAGTGTTCCGTGTTGCTTATTAAAAAAACATGAACACTTACCACGCTGCGCTTTGGTCCTCCTCTCTTCCACCTAACGACGAGCGTTACACACATATTCTCATTCACCCCTTTAGATTTGTGTGTAGTTGTTGGGGAATTGTTAGATAACTTTAGATATTAGATATTACTGCACTGTCAGAACTAGAAGCACAAGCATTTCGCTACACTCGCATGAACATCTGCTAACCATGTGTATGTGACCAATGAAATTTGATTTGATTTTGATTTTATAACTACACGTGTAATATAACCATTGTACTGTTTTAAAAACACATGTAATGTAACTGTAGTACTGTTTTAAATACACATGTAATGTAACTGTAGTACTGTTTTAAATACACATGTAATATAACCGTAGTACTGTTTTAAATACACATGTAATGTAACCGTAGTACTGTTTTAAATACACATGTAATATGACCGTAGTACTGTTTTAAATACACATTTAACCATAGTACTGTTTTAAATACACATGTAATATAACCGTAGTACTGTTTGCCTAGAAGTGCTTATACATACAGTACAAATCAACCAAATGTGTAGGGAAAAGCCTTGCTTGGCACCTACGATCATGTCTCTTTTATTGCTGGATAAATGCAGCCTTTGACATGGCGGAGGGAGAAAGAGGGCCAGTTGGACTTCTTGTAATTGGCTGCATTAGCATCATTATTGCTCACCGCCGGCCCCTCCCCCTGTGGCTCTGCGTCCTCTCCACTCATTGGCCGCCGCTGCATTCCAGTGAATTTACAAGCTACCTCGGGATTACTTTTTTTTTCTCCCCCCACATTGATTTCCTTCCCTGTGCTGCCAGGGCCTAATGAGCAGCCCTGGCCTGTGTGTTACTGTGACTGTGTCCAGAATAACACCCTATTTCCTTTTATAGGGCACTACTTTAGACCAGGACCCATAGTGCACTATAAAGCGTGTAGGGTGCTGTTTGGAGCGTGTATTGTGTGTTACTGCTGTTATCCCGTGCAGTAATAAGGGCTACTAGAGCTAGGGTCTTGATTTGAGGCTGAGATACAGAGACAGACAGGTGATCCACAGGCCCTTTGGTTGGGGGGATGAGAGTGGCTGTCTCCCTCACGGGCTGGTTCTATTGAGTCAGGCTGGTGCTATGAGGTTGGGTTTGTTTCTAGCAGAAATCTGCATACTAGGTTGGGTTTTCTCCTAGCAGAAATCTGCATACTAGGTTGGGTTTTCTCCTAGCAGAAATCTGCATACTAGGTTGGGTTTTCCCCTTGCAGAAATCTGCATACTAGGTTGGGTTTTCCCCTTGCAGAAATCTGCATACTAGGTTGGGTTTTCCCCTTGCAGAAATCTGCATACTAGGTTGGGTTTTCCCCTTGCAGAAATCTGCATACTAGGTTGGGTTTTCCCCTTGCAGAAATCTGCATACTAGGTTGGGTTTTCCCCTTGCAGAAATCTGCATACTAGGTTGGGTTTTCCCCTTGCAGAAATCTGCATACTAGGTTGGGTTTTCCCCTTGCAGAAATCTGCATACTAGGTTGGGTTTTCCCCTTGCAGAAATCTGCATACTAGGTTGGGTTTTCTCCTAGGCAGATATCTGCATGCTTGGTTGATTTTGCTCCTAGCAGAACTCGGCCAGGCGAAGTGAATGTCTGTGACTTCACATACACCCTTAAAAGACCTTCGCTTGAAAAACGCAGCTATAGTACTGTTTGTCCCTCTTGAGACGCCTGAGCCAATATACACTTCCTCAAACTAGTCTGAATTAGTCTAAGATAATTCAAGAAATCTGTAATTCATTTAGAAGTTTTTGCCCGAGAAGATCTTAGTCGCACAATTTTACATCGAAATAAGATGTTTGGTGCAGTATTTCTCAAGTGAAAAAATGTGCATGAAAATGATTCGTCTATCGTTGAATGACAGCAAAACCTTTAATTGAAGATCCTTTACTGTTGACCAATCACTGACGAAGGGGCGTATACTTTGGCTACCAAACGTCGGCTTGCCTCGAGAATTTGTTTTGTGTGCACGAACAGCCGCAAAAACACGTGCCAAAGACCAAAAACGAACCCAAAAAAAACGTCACTAAATGTTGTCGTAACATATACGCAGCAACTGTTCCCGAACTGTTCCAGACGGGAAACATGCAGCCTTAAAAGGGTTCCATTCAATCCATTTCCTGGAAGTTCCACATTACATCACAATTGAAATTTCAAGGTCATTTCCATATCAGCCGACATACGCAGCATTTACCGTGAATACAGTCTCTGCTGACGCGGGAACATTTTCTTTAAATGTCAATCGCGGATCTTTAGCGCTATGGATTGAATCATGTCCTAAATAAAATATAGATAGTCTATACTCTGTATTGGACAAGATATCACAAAGACATCTTTAGAATTTGTGTGCGACCACACACACGCCTGAGTAGCTAACGCTGTCTTTGGTATTCCAGTCTAAAAGTCCACCATGTAAACAGACCCAGACAGACAGCAGTAAGCAGTATGACCTGGCAACAGTCAAGGCAGTCCAAAAGCTGTCCGACAAACTCTAAGTAATTAAATGGTTGCTGAAACACAAAACGCATACCAATCACACACACACACACACTACATCCCGAGGCACACACGCGCACACACACACACACACACACACACACACACACACACACACACACACACACACACACACACACACACACACACACACACACACACACACACACACTACATCCCGAGGCACACACACACACACACACACACACACACACACACACACACACACACACACACACACACACACACACACACACACACACACACACACACACACACACACACACAAAGGAGCGTAGCGGGATTGTCTTTTTCCCAGCCCAGCCAGGCTTAAGCCAGAGAGAGGCCCCGAGGGAAGACACTCTTCCCATGAGCAGGGCCCTAATTGGGGCCCTATGCGCATACTACCAGCCTCTGTGGATCAGCTCCTTGGGAGGTCTGCACTGCAGCGCTGCATCCTTAGCTAGAGAGGATAAGAGCACGCGAATGGGGTAAGGCCTTAGCTGTGAATGGAGTTGTGGAAACGGTCCCTCCTTAGTCCATGTGAGGACATGCCCAGAGTAGGCTAGTGTATATTGGTACAAATGTTGGTATGCATGTGAGCTAACACAGAGACTTACACGTGAGAACTGTAAAACACTGTAAGTGTGTGTGTGCGTGTGCGTGTGCGTGGGCAGTGGTGTTGGAGGTGTTTAAGGGATGAGGATTTGGAATCATCTGTTGCTAAGCGATTGAGCAACAAACTGAAAGATTTTGTTTTCAGCGTCTTTCTCTTAAAGGCCTAGTGCAGTCAAAAGTCTTTTTTTTTCTCTCCAAAATGCTATGTTTTGTATTATATTGTAGTACAACAGTTGATGAAACTATTGTAACAAAAATAAGAGAAATGTTATTTCCTGATAGTTGTTTGTTGAAAATACAATCTGCACAGGACATTCTAATCAGCCTGTTTGCATTGGTGGGAGTTTCAGATTGCCTGGTGACAACACCAGGCGGTAAATTAGTTAATAGACCAATAACAAAGAGTTCCAAACCTCTCTGCCAATAACAGCTAGTTTTCAGTTTTCCCCTCCCCACTCAGACCACTCCCAGAAAGTCATAGCAAAATTCTTTCTTGAGAAATAGGTTTTGTTTGCAAAAAATATATATTCTTGTCCATTTTAATGGAAAACAATCACAGTAAAGTACTTAATTGTTACCCAGATATTATTTGATATTGAGATCAAAAATGGCTACAAAGCGATCCTATGACTCTGTAAAGCCGGGGGGGTTTTAGTAGAGGAAATAGCACCACAGTTAGTTGCATCACATCCTTGCAAGGCCAGTGGCCACACACTTATCAAGTGGTTAGCCCATGTGCAAAAAATAAAGACAGAAAACCCTGTGCATAGCGTCTGAATCCAGGTATTGGTTCTGGCAGGTGACCGACCTTGACTTTAGTCCTAGTTCATTTTCATGTACAAAAATCTCTGAAACTGGAAACACTAATCTCCCTCACTAGCTTTAAGCACCAGCTGTCAGAGCAGATCACAGATTACTGCACCTGTACATAGCCCATCTATAATTTAGCCCAAACAACTACCTCTTTACCTACTGTATTTATTTATTTATTTATTTTGCTCCTTTGCACCCCATTATTTCTATCTCTACTTTGCACATTCTTCCACTGCAAATCTACCAGTCCAGTGTTTTACTTGCTATATTGTATTTACTTCGCCACCATGGCCTTTTTTTTGCCTTTACCTCCCTTATCTCACCTCATTTGCTCACATTGTACATAGACTTATTTTTCTACTGTATTATTGACAGTATGTTTGTTTTACTCCATGTGTAACTCTTGTGTTGTTGTATGTGTCGAACTGCTTTGCTTTATCTTGGTCAGGTCGCAATTGTAAATGAGAACTTGTTCTCAACTTGCCTACCTGGATAAATAAAGGTGAAATTCAAATAAAAAAAAATGTAGCCTATGAGTTGACGTTCACTGGTCACACAACAATTTGAATTGACTTCAATAAACTGATTCTCAGTCAGCAGAGGATTCTACATACAGGAGCCACAGTACAGTACGGTGACCCCAATGGTACCCTATATAAAGCACTACCTTGGACCAGAGCCAAATGGGACGCAGTCCATTATAATAATATTTGACCGGACACTTCCCAGTTAACAGTACTTCCACTAATTTCTAGGAATGTTGCCTAGGGGTGGTCTATCAGTCTGAACAGATATACTGTTGTAGCATGGATGAGAATCCGACACTATTTCAGCACACTCTGTCCTCTATCTTTCCTCTCTCGTTTATATTTCCTTTCTATCTTTAACCTGTCCCCTAAAAAATGAAACATAATTATTAGGACTGCCCCACACCTTTAAAAAAAAAAAAAAGAAGAAAGAAAAGAGTTGGTGTGTAATCACTTCCTGAGGGGGCGGTAGGTGCCTAAACAGGATGTCATCTAGACCCTGCATTAAGGGATAATATATTAGTTCACTGTTATAGACATCAAAACTGGACACTCCTATCCTCTTTCATATGTACGCCCATTGTAGAGATGTATACACAACCGTTCAAAAGTTTTGGCGTCACTTAGAAATGTTCTTGTTTTTGAAAGAAAAGCACATTTTTCGTACATTAAAATAACATCAAATTGATTAGAAATACAGTGTAGACATTGTTAATGTTGTAAATGACCATTGTAACGGCAGATTTTTTATGGAATATCTACATAGGTGTACAGAGGGCCATTATCAGCAACCATCACTAATGTGTTCCAATGCCACATTGTGTTAGCTAATCCAAGTTTATCATTTTAAAAGGCTAATTGATCATTAGAAAACCCTTTTGCAATTATGTTAGTTTAACGGATGTGAAATGGCTAGCTAGTTAGCGGTGGTGCGCGCTAATAGCCTTTCAATCGGTGACGTCACTTGCTCTAAGACCTTGAAGTAGTGGTTCCCCTTGCTCTGCAAGGGCAATGGCTTTTGTGGAGCTATGGGTAACGATGCTTCGTGGGTGACTGTTGTTGATGTGTGCAGAGGGTCCCTGGTTCGCGCCCGGGTCGGGGCAAGGGGACGGACTAAAGTTATACTGTTACATTAGCACATCTGAAAACTGTTGTACTGATTAAAGAAGCAATAAAACTGGCCTTCTTTAGACTAGTTGAGTATCTGGAGCATCAGCATTTGTGGGTTTGATTACAGGCTCAAACTGGCCAGAAATAAAGGCCTTTCTTCTGAAACTCATCAGTCTATTCTTGCTCTGAGAAATGCAGGGTATTCCAGGAATGTAACACTAGTTATGGGAGATTTGTAATGATTTCGTTGTGATTTCCATGACTGTGCTTTTGCATTTCAATGTGTATATGTTTGGGTACAAGGTGTATATTTATGTTGTATATAAAGGCCACATTTGTTAAAGAGACCTCTGTCTCTTAATACATATAGGCTCAAAGGCTATATATACAGTTGAAGTCGGAAGTTTGCACACACTTAGGTTGGAGTCATTAAAACTCGTTTTTCACCACTACACAAATTTCTTGTTAACAAACTAGAGTTTTGGCAAGTCGGTTAGAACATCTACTTTGTGCATGACACAAGTTATTTTTCCAACAATTGTTTACAGACAGATTATTTCACTTATAATTCACTGTATCACAATTCCAGTGGGTCTGAAGTTGACATACACTAAGTTGACTGTGCCTTTAAACAGCTTGGAAAATTTCAGAAAATGATGTCATGGCTTTAGAAGCTTCTGATAGGCTAATTGATATCGTTTAATTGGAGGTGTACCTGTGGATGTATTTCAAGGCCTACCTTCAAACTCAGTGCCTCTTTGCTTGACATCATGGGAAAATCAAAAGAAATAAGCCAAAATAATTGTAGACCTCCACAAGTCTTTGGGAGCAATTTCCAAACGCCTGAAGGTACCACGTTCATCTGTACAAACAATAGTACGCAATTATAAACACCATGGGACCACACAGCCGTCATACCGCTCAGGAAGGAAACGCGTTCTGTCTCCTAGAGATGAACGTACTTTGGTGTGAAAAGTGCAAATCAATCCCAGAACAACAGCAAAGGACCTTGTGAAGATGCTGGAGGAAACCGGTACAAAAGTATCTAGTTCCACAGTAAAACAAGTCCTATATTGACATAACCTGAAAGGCCGCTCAACAAGGAAGAAGCCACCACTCCAAACCCGCCATAAAAAATCCAGACTACAGTTTGCAACTGCACATGTGGACAAAGATCATACTTTTCGGAAAAATCTTCTCTGGTCTGATGAAACAAAAATAGAACTGTTTGGCCATAATGACCATCGTTATGTTTGGAGGAGAAAGGGGGAGGCTTGCAAGCCGAAGAACACCATCCCAACCGTGAAGCACGGGGGGTGGCAGCATCATGTTGTGGGGGTGCTTTTCGGCTACCCGAAATGTTTGACCCAAGTTAAACCATTTAAAGGCAGTGCTACCAAATACTAATTGAGTGTATGTAAACTTCTGACCCACTGGGAATGTGATGAAAGAAATAAAAGCTGAAAGAAATAATTCTCCCTACTATTTTTCTGACATTTCCCATTCTTAAAATAAAGTGGTGATCCTAACTGACCTAAAACAGGGACTTTTTTAAAGGATTAAATGTCAGGAATTGTGAAAAACTGAGTTTAAATGTATTTTGGTAAGGTGTATGTAAACTTCCAACTGCAACCGTATATATATACACGCACGCACGCACGCACGCACGCACGCACGCACGCACGCACGCACGCACGCACGCACGCACGCACGCACGCACGCACGCACGCACGCACGCACGCACGCACGCACGCACGCACGCACGCACGCACGCACGCACGCACGCACGCACGCACACACACACACACACACACACACACACACACACACACACACACAGTACCGGTCAAAAGTTTGGACACACCTACTCATTCAAGGGTTTTTCTTTATTTTTACTATTTTCTATATTGTATAATAATAGTGAATACATATCTTCTATATACCCACCCCTACCTTGTCACAACACCTCTGATTGGCTCAAACACATTAAGAATTTTTAACACCTTGTTAATTGAAATGCATTCCAGGTGACTACCCCATGAAGTTAGTTGAGAGAATGCCAAGCATGTGCAAAGCTGTCATCTATGCAAAGGGGTGGCTACTTTGAAGACACTCAAATATAAAATATATTTTGGATTTGTTTATTAACAGTTTTCTTGGTTACTACATAATTCCAAATGTGTTATTTCATAGTTTTGATTTCTTCACTATTATTCTACAATATAGAAAATAGTAAAACATAAAGAAAAACCGTTGAATGAGTAGGTGTGTCCAAACTTTTGACCGGTACTGTACATTGTTGCAGGAATTAATACAAATATACATTTCATAACAGACAGAAACCTCAGGAAGAGAGATGATCTGCTGGTGAGTCCCAGTCCATGGACAAGTTAGTGGAGGGAGGGAGAAGGGCTTGCTCAGCCTACACTGCTTTGGAGACTGGGACACAATTAGGGTTCCTCTGTGTTTCTTCCACTGCTGAAGGCTAATACTGTGTGAGGGGAAGGAAGCAAGAGGGCTGATGATGAAGGGGAGGGGATTGATGGTGAAGGGGATATGAGGACGGGGTGGGGTGAGTGAGGAGAAGGTTCAGTAAGCAGTGAGTTGAGTGGTGTTGAGGGGGTTAAGAGGGGTGACGGCTAGATATAAGGTAAGGTGAGGGAGTTAAGACGGGTGAGGGCTAGAAATACGGTAAGAAGGTGAGGGAGTTAAGACGGGTGAGGGCTAGAAATACGGTAGGAAGGTAAGGGAGTTAAGAGGGGTGAGGGCTAGAAATACGGTAAGAAGGTGAGGGGGTTAAGACGGGGTGAGGGCTAGAGATACGGTAAGAAGGTGAGGGAATTAAGAGGGGTGAGGGCTAGAAATACGGTAGATAGGTGAGGGGGTTAAGAGGGGTGAGGGCTAGAGATACGGTAGGAAGGTGAGGGAGTTAAGAGGGGTGAGGGCTAGAAATACGGTAAGAAGGTGAGGGAGTTAAGAGGGGTGACGGCTAGATATACGGTAAGAAGTTGAGGGAGATAAGAGGGGTGAGGGCTAGAAATACGGTAGGAAGGTGAGGGGGTTAAGAGGGGTGAGGGCTAGAGATACGGTAGGAAGGTGAGGGAGTTAAGAGGGGTGAGGGATAGAAATACGGTAAGAAGGTGAGGGGGTTAAGAGGGGTGAGGGCTAGATACACGGTAAGAAGGTGAGGGGGTTAAGAGGGGTGAGGGCTAGAGATACGGTAAGAAGGTGAGGGGGTTAAGAGGGGTGAGGGCTAGATATACGGTAAGAAGGTGAGGGGGTTAAGAGGGGTGAGGGCTAGAGATACGGTAGGAAGGTGAGGGAGTTAAGAGGGGTGAGGGATAGAAATACGGTAAGAAGGTGAGGGAGTTAAGAGGGGTGAGGGCTAGAAATATGGTAAGAAGGTGAGGGGGTTAAGAGGGGTGAGGGCTAGATACACGGTAAGAAGGTGAGGGGGTTAAGAGGGGTGAGGGCTAGATATACGGTAAGAAGGTGAGGGGGTTAAGAGGGGTGAGGGCTAGAGATACGGTAAGAAGGTGAGGGAATTAAGAAGGGCGAGGGTGGGAGGAAGGGAGATTCTTAAATTGGTTGCACAGAGAGGATTAACCAATGTGCCTCCAGCCTCTCCTCACTTAACACCGTTACCTAGCAACCCTGCCTAAGCCCCTCCCTGAGCTCCTCCCTGAGCTCTTAACTGAAACAATAAAGTCCTCAACTTTTTCCCTCCTTTTCTTGTCCCTTCTTTTCCCTTCTTTTATAGAATAGCTAGCCTAATCCTCAAGGTGTGGTTAAAGAATGCTCATTCTCATGGTTGGGAATTTCCATGATTGTAGCCGACTCCAAGCCCGTATCTCTGCTCTCCATCTCTGTCTCTGAGTCCTACAAGCCACCTGGATTAGCAGAAACACTTACACTAATAAATAATGCCCTTGCAATGTAGTGAGTATATATCAAAGAAATTCACGTTTTTCTTTTGTTGTTGTGGAAAAAAATATGACCAACGAATTAATTCAATGAGACTTTCAATGAGATCATGTCAAAAAGAAGGTTCTGATAGATATTGGCAGATATTCTCTTCTAATGGGAAGATGTGTCATTAAAGGGGCATTCTGTGATTTCAAACAACAACAAAGCAGACACCCCACCGCCAAATTTGTTAAACAGCAAAGGGATGGAGCTGGATAATTTTATGTTTTGTAGCTAAGTGTTCATTTACGATGACATTTTTTACGAACAATGGATTAAAATAAGCTTGTTTTGTGGGTTCTAATGGGGTATGACAGTTGACCTAAGCTCATGAAGCATTAGTTAGTGCCTTTCGGGAAAGTATTCAGACCCCTTGCCTTTTTCCACATTTTGTTACGTTACAGCCTTATTATAAAATTCATTTTTTTTTAACTCAGCAATCTATACATAGTACCCAATAATATAGTGAAAACCGGTTGTAATTTTTTTTTGCCAATTTATTTAAAATAAAAAACAGAAATACCTTATTTACGTAAGTATTCAGACCATTTGCTATGAGACTCAAAATCGAGCACAGGTTCCCAATGATCATCCTTGAGATGTTTCTACAACTTGATTGGAGTCCACCTGTGGTAAATTCAATTGATTGGACATGATTTGGAAAGGCACACACCTGTCTATGTAAGGTCCCACAGATGACAGTGCATGTCAGAGCAAAAACCAAGTCATGAGGTTGAAGGTATTGTTTGTAGAGATCCGAGACAGGATTGTGTCGAGGCACAGATCTGGGGAAGGGTACCAAAACATTTCTGCAACATTGAAGGTCCCCAAAAACACAGTGGCCTCTATCTTTCTTACATGGAAGAAGTTTGGAACCACCAAGACTCTTCCTAGAGCTGGCCGCCCGGCCAAACTGAGCAATCTGGGGAAAAGGGCCTTGGTCAGGGAGGTGACCAAGAACCCGATAGTCACTCTGACAGAGCTCTAGAGTTCCTCTGTGGAGATTGTACCTTCCAGAAGGACAAGCTTCTCTGCAGAACTCCACCAATCAGGCCTTTATGGTAGAGTGAACAGACGGAAGCCACTCCTCAGTAAAAGGCACATGACAGCCCGCTTGGAGTTTGCCAAAAGACACCTAAAGTCTCTCAAACCATGAGAAACAAGATTCTCTGGTCTGATGAAATCAAGATTGAACTCTTTGGCCTGAATGCCAAGCGTCACGTCTGGAGGAAACCTGGCACAATCCCTACGGTGAAGCATTGTGGTGGCAGCATCATGCTGTGGTGATGTATCTCAGCGGCAGGGACTGGGAGACTAGTCAGGATCGAATGAAAGATGAACGGAGCAACTCCTGCTCCAGAGTGCTCAGGACCTCAGACTGGGGTCAAGGTTCACCTTTCAACAGGACAACAATCCGAAGCACACAGCCAAGACAATGCAGGAGTGGCTTCGGGACAAGTCTCTGAATGTCCTTGAGTGGTCCAGCCAGAGTCTGGACTTGAATCCGATCAAACATCGGTCCCGAGTGGCGCAGCGGTCTATGGCACTGCATCGCAGTGCTAGAGGCATCACTACAGACCCTGGTCAGATCCCGGGCTGTATCACAACCGGCCGTGATTGGGAGTCCCATAGGGTGGGTTAGGGGAGGGCTGTCATTGTAAATAATAATTTGTTCTCAACTGACTTGCCTGACTTGCCTAGTTAAATAAAGGGTAAAGAAATCAAATAAAGAAATAAAAACACATCTCTGGAGGGACCTGAAAATAGCTGTGAAGCAACGCTCCCCATCCAACCTGACAGAGCTTGAGAGGATCTGCAGAGAAGAATGGGAGAAACTCCCCAAATACATGTGTGTCAAGCTTGTACCGTCATACCCAAGAAGACTTGATGCTGTAATCGCTGCCAAAGGTGCTGAGTAAAGGGTCTGAATACTTATGTCAATGTGAAAATTATTTTTTACATTTATTTTTTAATAAATTAGCAAACATTTTGCTTTGTCATTGTGTGTAGGTTGATGAGGAAATGTATTACATTTAACACATTTTAGAATTAGCCTGTAACATAACAAAATGTGGAGGGGTCGGAATACTTTCCGAAGGCACCGTATATTCTTCAATTGTAGAGGTTGCTGATGTGAGGACGACTCGTAATAATGGCTGGAAAGGAGTTAAAGGAATGGAGCCCATGTGTTGGATGTATTTTATACCGCTCCAGCCATTACCCCAAGACTGTCCTCCCCAATTAAGGTGCTTCCAACCTCCTATGATGTCTATATACTGTATCATTCATTTAAAAGTCCAAATCACAGATTTCCCCTTTACCCAACCCCCTCCACCTCTCCCCCAAACCAGCATCATTAATTACATGCTTGTTCATGTGTTTCAATATGTTATATGACTTGGTTTGTGTTCACAATTCTTGATATGCAACAAATATCAACTGAGTGTTTGGTTCACCATCTAAACGAAGGCCTTGTCTCAGTCCCAGTCAGCTGAACTAACCTGAGAACACAGAACACGGAACATTACCTTCAGAATTTCCCAGCACCTCCCAAAACTATCATTAGAACACCAAGTCAGGGGGCATCCTTTTTCACATCTGAGGCCCCGTCATAATAGACAGATTAGATGAACCATGCACCGTGTTCAGTTCGGTCAGTGGTGCTGCGACAACAAGCAGCAGCAAGCCCTGACAGAGAGGATGTTCCGCGGGAGACTCAGACTCTCACAGGTTCCCACCCTATATGTGAAAACACACAATAGGGCAGGAAACAACATCCTGAATACCTTCACAAAAAAATACATTGAAAACAAAGTGGCAAATGTCACGTCAAGCCCAATATGATAGATGTAGTAGCATCCATATAATTACATATATAACTATTAATTATAGGATCTCTATGGTAGCAACACCTTGAATAGGGTACATCCTGTAAATGGTTGTAATTCTTTCTATACTGTAAGCTTGGTAAATCCTGTCTGTTCTATAGTGCATTGTCTGGAGCTCAATAGCTGCTTTATGCTGTAGGGATGATGTTGGATCAAGTAAAGTCCCCTTAATGTGAACGAATAGTGTTACCACTAGTCTCAATAGAACTAATAGGGTTACCACTAGTCTCAATAGAACCAATAGGGTTACCACTAGTCTCAATAGAACTAATAGGGTTACCACTAGTCTCAATAGAACTAATAGGGTTACCACTAGTCTCAATAGAACCAATAGGGTTACCACTAGTCTCAATAGAACTAATAGGGTTACCACTAGTCTCAATAGAACTAATAGGGTTACCACTAGTCTCAATAGAACTAATAGGGTTACCACTAGTCTCAATAGAACCAATAGGGTTACCACTAGTCTCAATAGAACTAATAGGGTTACCACTAGTCTCAATAGAACTAATAGGGTTACCACTAGCCTCAATAGAACTAATAGGGTTACCACTAGTCTCAATAGAACTAATAGGGTTACCACTAGTCTCAATAGAACCAATAGGGTTACCACTAGTCTCAATAGAACTAAGGCTTTCCACTAGATGTTGGAACATTGCTGCGGGGACTTTCTTGCATTCAGCCACAAGAGCATTAGTGAGGTCGGACACTGATGCTGGGCGATTAGGCCTGGCTTGCAGTCGGCGTTCCAATTCATCCCAAAGGTGTTTGATGGGGTTAAGGTCAGGACTGTCAAGTTCTTCCACACCAATCTCGACAAACCATTTCTGTATGGACCTCGCTTTGTGCACGGGGGCATTGTCATGATGAAACAGGAAAGGGCCTTCCCAAACTGTTGCCACAAAGTTGGAAGAGCAGAATTGTCTAGAACATCATTTTATGCTGTAGCGTTAAAATGTCCCTTTACTGGAACTAAAGGGCCTGAACCATGAAAAACAGCCCCAGACCTTTATTCCTCCTCCACCAAACTTTACAGTTGACACTATGCATTGGGGCAGGTAGCGTTCTCCTGACATCCGCCAAACCCAGATTCGTCTGTCGGACTGTCGGATGGTGAAGCGGCGTGATTCATCCCTCCAGAGAACGCGTTTCCACTCCTCCAGAGTCCAAAGGCGGCAAGCTTTACACCACCCCAGCCGATGCTTGCCATTGTGCATGGTGATCTTAGGCTTGTGTGTGGCTGCTCGGCCATGGAAACTCATTTCATGAAGCTCCCGCCGAAAAGTTTTTGTGCTGACGTTGCTTCCAGAGGCAGTTTGGAACTCGGTAGTGAGTGTTGCAACCGAGGACAGACGATTTTTACACGCTACGTGCTTCGGCACTCGGCGGTCCTGTTCTGTGGCCTACCACTTCACGACTGAGCCGTTGTTGCTCCTAGACGTTTTCACTTCACAATAACAGCACTTACAGTTAACTGGGACAGCTCTAGCAGGGCTGAAATTTGACACACTGACTTCTTGGAAAGGTGGCATCCTGTGATGGTGCCACGTTGAAAGTCACTGAGCTCTTCAGTACGGGCCATTCTACTGCAAATGTTTGTCTATGGAGATTGCATGGCTGTGTGCTCGATTTTATACACCTGTCAGCAACACGTGTGCCTGAAATAGCCGAATCCACAAATTTGAAGGGATGTCTACATACTTTTGTATATATCGTGTATGTTGACGGAGACCTTACTACACGTACAGTCAGTTTGTGTTTTGTTTTAATCTGGTTAATTATGTTTTGTTTGACCAGATATAAGCACATTTATGTGGGAACAATTGGAGCTCAAGTGGAGTGTATTTGAGCTGCTCCGTACTAGTGCAGCAGTGCTGGTGGCTGTTGTGTTCTTTGCTGCAGTGTTCTCTGCAGACGTCGCAACCAACCAACCAACCAACCGTCTGATGCGATGCTGAGGCGAGCAACACAGACACACCTTGGGTCTTGGCAGTGCCTTAAACATATTTGTCATTACAATGCCGTGGTATACAATCAAATGATTAAGATTAATGACGTGCAGAACCGGATAGAATATAACTTTGTTTACCTCGGTAAGGGGCCAGCCAAAACCTCCAGGAGCACTCATACGGGTTAACAGCCTCCACAGACCTGCTGGGGTGAACACAGTTCACATACACAGACAGACTAGGAGGAGATGATACACACTGAAGTGTATGCCTACATTCAAAAATACTACAGTTTACTATAGAGTATTACAGTACTTACAGCTTCCCGAGAGGCGCAGCAGTCTAAGGCACTGCAGTGCTTGAGGCGTCACTACAGAACCTGGTTCGACCCCTGAACGTGCAATTGGCCCAGTGTCGTCCGGGTTAGGGGTGGGTTTGTCTCAACACAGATTTGAAGGTGGTTTCGCAAGTGATTGCTTGTCCTTTCCGGTCACAACTTGCAGACTTGTTTACGTGCTGCTGTGCGTTTTGTTGCCAACCTTACTTTGCTACCTGACAACTTAACGTTTTTTACGTTTTAATTACCGTTTATATTTTTTTCCTTTTCCCTCACAACTTTTTTTTAATTCAACTTTTTCACTCCGGACGTTTGATCTGGACATGGTTCGTCAGGACTTCCAACAGCCGGAGCTAAGTAGTAACATTAACATGATGCCTTCTAATTGCAGTCGCTGTACTCTTAATATACAGGAGAACGATTGCCTTACGGCGAGGATAGCTGTGCTGCAAGCCCAGCTTCAGACGCAATTGTTAGGCAAGGGCAATTTCAGTGTAGGAAAGGATGAAACAGCGTCTGTGCCACCAGTAAGTATAGACAGTAGTATAAATCCCCTCGCATGGTCCCCGCAGCCAGACAACTTTCTCATTGATTCTGGAGGGAAATGCTGTAGGAATGCTCAACTGGTGTCGCTCATTCAGCCGACAGAACTTTCTACCGGTTCTCCCCATTAAGCAGCGATTCGGAGTCAGAGGCCGAGCCTTCTCTGGTCTCTACTCCTCCCGTTACTTCCACCATTAGGCTCCCACCATTAGCTCTGACAAATTGAAAACTCTAGTCATTGGCGACTCCATTACCCGCAGTATTAGACTTAAAACGAATCATCCAGCGATCATACACTGTTTACCAAGGGGCAGGGCTACCAACGTTAAGGCTAATCTGAAGATGGTGCTGGCTAAAGCTAAAACTGGCGAGTGTAGAGAGTATAGAGATATTGTTATCCACGTCGCCACCAACGATGTTAGGATGAAACAGTCAGGAGGTCACCAAGCGCAACATAGCTTCAGCGTGTAAATCAGCTAGAAAGATGTGTCGGCATTGAGTAATTGTCTCTGTCCCCCTCCCAGTTAGGGGGAGTGATGAGCTCTACAGCAGAGTCTCACAACTCAATCGCTGGTTGAAAACTGTTTTCTGCCCCTCCCAAAAGATAGAATTTGTAGATAATTGGCCCTCTTTCTGGGACTCACCCACAAACAGGACCAAGCCTGGCTTGTTGAGGAGTGCCGGACTCCATCCTAGCTGGAGGGGTGCTCTCATCTTATCTACGAACATAGACAGGGCTCTAACTCCCTTAGCTCCACAATGAAATAGGGTGCAGGCCAGGCAGCAGGCTGTTAGCCAACCTGCCAGCTTAGTGGAGTCTGCCACTAGCATAGTCAGTGTAGTCAGCTCAGCTATCCCCATTGAGACTGTGTCTGTGCCTCGACCTAGGCTGGGCAAAACTAAACATGGCGGTGTTCGCCTTAGCAATCTCACTAGAATAAAGACCTCCATTCCTGTCATTATTGAAAGAGATTGTGATATCTCACATCTCAAAATAGGGATACTTAATGTTTTATCTTCAAAGGCAGTTATAGTCAATGAACTAATCACTGATCATAATCTTGATGTGATTGGCCTGACTGAAACATGGCTTAAGCCTGATGAATTTACTGTGTTAAATGAGACCTCACCTCCTGGTTACACTAGTGACCATATCCCTCGTGCATCCCGCAAAGGCGGAGGTGGAGGTGTTGCTAACATTTACAATAGCAAATGTCAATTTACAAAAAAACAAACATGTTTTCGTCTTTTGAGCTTCTAGTCATGAAATCTATGCAGCCTACTCAATCACTTTTATAGCTACTGTTTACAGGCCTCCTGGGCCATATACAGCGTTCCTCACTGAGTTCCCTGAATTCCTATCGGACCTTGTAGTCATAGCAGATAATATTCAAATTTTTGGTGACTTTAATATTCACATGGAAAAGTCCACAGACCCACTCCAAAAGTCTTTCGGAGCCATCATCGGCTGAGTGGGTTTTGTCCAACATGTCTCTGGACCCACTCACTGCCACAGTCATACTCTGGACCTAGTTTTGTCCCATGGAATAAATGTTATGGATTTTAATGTTTTTCCTCATAACCCTGGACTATCACCATTTTATTAAGTTTGCAATCGCAACAAATAATCTGCTCAGACCCCAACCAAGGAGCATCAAAAGTTGTGCTATAAATTCTCAGACAACCCAAAGATTTCTAGATGCCCTTCCAGACTTCCTCCGCCTACCCAAGGACGTCAGAGGACAAAAATCTGTTAACCACCTAACTGAGGAACTCAATTTAACCTTGTGCAATACCCTAGATGCAGTTACACCCCTACAAACTAAAAACATTTGTCATAAGAAACTAGCTCCCTGGTATACAGAAAATACCCGAGCTCTGAAGCAAGCTTCCAGAAAATTGGAACGGAAATGGCACCACACCAAACTGGAAGTCTTCCGACTAGCTTGGAAAGACAGTATCATGCAGTATCGAAGAGCCCTCACCGCTGCTCGATCAATTGAGGAAAATAAGAACAATCCGAAATTTATTTTTGATACGGTCACAAAGCTAACTAAAAAGCAGCATTCCCCAAGAGAGGATGGCTTTCACTTCAGCAGTAATAAATTCATGAACTTCTTTGAGGAAAAGATCATGATCATTAGAAAGCAAATTACAGACTCCTCTTTAAATCTGCGTATTCCTCCAAAGCTCAGTTGTCCTGAGTCTGCACAACTCTACCAGGACCTAGGATCAAGGGAGACACTCAAGTGTTTTAGTACTATATCTCTTGACACAATGATGAAAATAATCATGGCCTCTAAACCTTCAAGCTGCATACTGGACCCTATTGCAACTAAACTACTGAAAGAGCTGCTTCCTGTGCTTGGACCTTCTATGTTGAACATAATAAACGACTCTCTATCCACCGGATGTGTACCAAACTCACTAAAAGTGGCAGTAATAAAGCCTCTCTTGAAAAAGCCAAATCTTGACCCAGAAAATATGAAAAACTATCGGCCGATATTGAATCTTCCATTCCTCTCTAAAATTTTAGAAAAGGCTGTTGCGCAGCAACTCACTGCCTTCCTGAAGACAAACAATGTATACAAAACGCTTCAGTCTGGTTTTAGACCCCATCATAGCACTGAGACTGCACTTGTGAAGGTGGTAAATGACCTTTTAATGGCGTCAGACCAAGGCTCTGCATCTGTCCTCGTGCTCCTAGACCTTAGTGCTGCTTTTGATACCATCAATCACCACATTCTTTTGGAGAGATTGGAAACCCAAATTGGTCTACACGGACAAGTTCTGGCCTGGTTTAGATCGTATCTGTCGTAAAGATATCAGTTTGTCTCTGTGAATGGTTTGTCCTCTGACAAATCAACTGTAAATTCCGGTGTTCCTCAAGGTTCCATTTTAGGACCACTATTGTTTTCACTATATATGTTACCTCTTGGGCATGTCATTCGAAAACATAATGTTAACTTTCACTGCTATGCGGATCACACACAGCTGTACATTTCAATGAAACATGGCGAAGACCCAAAATTGCCCTTGCTAGAAGCCTGTGTTTCAGACATAAGGAAGTGGATGGCTGCAAATGTTCTACTTTTAAACTCGGACAAAACAGAGATGCTTGTTCTAGGTCCCAAGAAACAAAGAGATCTTCTGTTGAATCTGACAATTAATCTTGATGGTTGTACAGTCGTCTCAAATAAAACTGTGAAGGATCGGCATTACTCTGGACCCTGATCTCTCCTTTGACGAACATATCAAGACTGTTTCAAGGAAAGCTTTTTTCCATCTAGGTAACATTGCAAATATCAGAAACTTTCTGTCCAAAAATGATGCAGAAAAATGTATCCATGCTTTTGTTACTTCTAGGTTAGACGACTGCAATGCTCTACTTTCCAGCTACCCGGATAAAGCACTAAATAAACTTCAGTTAGTGCTAAATACGGCTGCTAGAATCCTGACTAGAACCACATTTTTTTTAATCATATTCCTCCAGTGCTAGTCTCCCTACACTGGCTTCCTGTTAAGGCAAGGGCTGATTTCAAGGTTTTACTGCTAACCTACAAAGCATTACATGGGCTTGCTCCTACCTATCTTTCCGATTTGGTCCTGCCGTACATACCTACACGTACGTTACGGTCACAAGACGCAGGCCTCCTAATTGTCCCTAGAAATTCTAAGCAAACAGCTGGAGGCAGGGCTTTCTCCTATAGAGCTCAATTTTTATGGAATGGTCTGCCTACCCATGTGAGAGTCTCAACCTTTAAGTCTTTACTGAAGACTCATCTCTTCAGTAGGTCATATGATTGAGTGTAGTCTGGCCCAGGAGTGTGAAGGTGAACGGAAAGGCTCTGGAGCAACGAACCGCCCTTGCTGTCTCTGCCTGGCCGGTTCCCCTCTCTCCACTGGGATTCTCTGCCTCTAACCCTATTACAGGGGCTGAGTCACTGGCTTACTGGTGCTCTTCCATGCCGTCCCTAGGAGGGGTAGGTCACTTGAGTGGGTTGAGTCGCTGACGTGGTCTTCCTGTCTGGGTTGGCGCCCCCCCCCTTGGGTTGTGCCGTGGCGGAAATCTTTGTGGGCTATACTCGGCCTTGTCTCAGGATGGTAAGTTGGTGGTTGAAGGTATCCCTCTAGTGGTGTGGGGGTTGTGCTTTGGCAAAGTGGGTGGGGTTATATCCTGCCTGTTTGGCCCTGTCTGGGGGTATCATCGGATGGGGCCACAGTGTCTCCTGACCCCTCCTGTCTCAGCCTCCAGTGTCTATGCGTCAGGGGGCTAGGGTCAGTCTGTTATATCTGGAGTATTTCTCCAGTGTCCTGCGTGAATTTAAGTATCCTCTCTCTAATTATCTCTTTCTCTCTCTTGGGGGACCTGAGCCCTAGGACCATGCCTCAGGACTACCTGGCATGATGACTCCTTGCTGTCCCCAGTCCACCTGGCCGTGCTGCTGCTCCAGTTTCAACTATTCTGCCTGCGGCTATGAAACCCTGACCTGTTCACCGGACGTGCTACCTGTCCCAGACCTGCTGTTTTCAACTCTTTAGAGACAGCAGGAGCGGTAGAGGTACTCTCAATGATCGGCTATGAAAAGCCAACTGACATTTACTCCTGAGGTGCTGACTTGTTGCACCCTCGATAACTACTGTGATTATTATTATTTGACCATGCTGGTCATTTATGAACATTTGAACATCTTGGCCATGTTCTGTTATAATCTCCACCCGGCACAGCCAGAAGAGGACTGGCCACCCCTCATAGCCTGGTTCCTCTCTAGGTTTCTTCCTAGGTTTTGGCCTTTCTAGGGAGTTTTTCCTAGCCACCGTGCTTCTACACCTGCATTGCTTGCTGTTTGGGGTTTTAGGCTGGGTTTCTGTAGAGCACTTTGAGATATCAGCTGATGTAAGAAGGGCTTTATAAATAAATTGGATTATTTTGTAATTTTTTATTTTGTTTGGCCTGCCGGGATGTCCTGGGATGTCCCCGTGTGTTAAGAAACAGTGCGGCTTGGCAGGGTCGTGTTTCGGGAGACGCATGGCTCTCAACCTTCACCTCACCTGAGTTCATACGAGAATTGCAGCGATGGGACAAGACTGTAACTACCAAATAGATCACAAAATTGGGGAGAAAAAGGGGTAAAATTGTACAAAACAAATGTCTGTAGTAAACTGTAGTATACACAATGTAGTATCCCTCAAAGTGTGGTATTTAGTATAGAAATATGTAGTATACTGTAAAATACTATAGTAAATACTACAGTTCTTAATTTGCATATACACTGTCCATTCCCCTCCCCCCTATCCCAATTTGTGCTTCCCATAAGTGAGACACCCGCACACCAAGTATAGACGATATAGTGTGTTCCCTACAGATGACAGAGAAGACCAAAAGCTCTGAATTCTTGGTTCAGATCCCAGTCCAACCTGCCTACATATCATAGAAGATTTTCTCTTTTAGTATTTCTCCAGTAGGTTTCCTCCACTCTTATGTCAAAGATAATAAAACAAAAACACTATAGTAAATACTACAGTAATGCCCTCAAAAACACTACAGTATTACAGTAGTATTACAGTATTTGCAGTATGGTTAACTGTAAATATTACTGTATACTTCAGTATACAAAGTGAATGTCCGCAAAAAAACTACAGAAAGTACAATGTCCGCAAAAAAACTACACAGGAAATACCAACAAACAACAAATACTACAGTATTTATAGTATAGTTCATTGTAAATGTTACAGTATACTTCAGTATACTAAAGTGAATACTACTAAAGTAAATACTACAGTAAAAACAAAAACACCAAAGTGAATACTACAGTATTCTTACCATAGTATGTCAAATGGCTCGTTCCTTTCGTTTGAGGTAATTATTGACTGAGTGAAATGCTGTTAGGGGTTATCCTTCATATGGCTTTACATCCAGGATGTTTCACTATGTCTTAGCACAGCATATATCAACATAAACAATCATTAACCTATTCAACATATTGACACAGGCAGAACCTGCCAGTGATAACCATGCTGTGGTTTACTCACTGTAACACATAATCTGACAATGATAAACCCTAGACACCTAGTAGAGCAGAATATATTTAAACCCCAGACACCTAGTATAGTAGAATATATTTCAACCCCAGACACCTAGTAGAGCAGAATATATTTAAACCCTAGACACCTAGTATAGTATAGTATATATTTCAACCCCAGACACCTAGAGGAGTAGAATATATTTAAACCCCAGACTCCTAGTATAGTAGAATATATTTAAACCCTAGACACCTAGTAGAGTAGAATATATTTAAACCCCAGACTCCTAGTATAGTAGAATATATTTAAACCCTAGACACCTAGTATAGTAGAATATATTTAAACCCTAGACACCTAGTAGAGTAGAATATATTTCAACCCCAGACACCTAGTAGAGCAGAATATATTTCAACCCCAGACACCTAGTAGAGTAGAATATATTTCCACCCCAGACACCTAGTAGAGTAGAATATATTTCAACCCCAGACACCTAGTATAGTAGAATATATTTCAACCCCAGACACCTAGTAGAGTAGAATATATTTCAACCCCAGACACCTAGTATATTAGAATATATTTAAACCCCAGACTCCTAGAGTAGTAGAAGATATTTCAACATCAGACACTTCTATTGCAACAGCAATCATTTTATCACACCAGAGTGACTCTACACGGTCTGACAGAGAAAATAAACACCACTTGTGTGTTCTCTCACGCGTGGCTAACATCACTGAGGACGGCACCATGAGAGACAATCACAGGATCGCTCTGTGTAATCTTAGCAAATCTGGAATTAACTTGTGATGATCTGTTGATGCCTCAATATGTCTTAATAAAGAGCTGGCCCTTCAGAGGGTTTTGACAGTGTGTTGTGTTTTGATTAGCTGTTGCCTTAACGCCGGGTGCTTAGAGCAACTTCACACGTACAACACTTTCATAAAAATGCAATCGGCTAGAAGTTACTGATGGGCAGTAACATGTAAAATCAAATGGTGGACAGTAACATGTATAGTCTAATGGTGGCCAGTAACATGTATAGTCTAATGGTGGGCAGTAACATGTATAGTCTAATGGTGGGCAGTAACATGTATAGTCTAATGGTGGCCAGTAACATGTATAGTCTAATGGTGGGCAGTAACATGTATAGTCTAATGGTGGGCAGTAACATGTATAGTCTAATGGTGGGCAGTAACATGTATAGTCTAATGGTGGGCAGTAACATGTATAGTCTAATGGTGGGCAGTAACATGTATAGTCTAATGGTGGGCAGTAACATGTATAGTCTAATGGTGGGCAGTAACATGTATAGTCTAATGGTGGGCAGTAACATGTATAGTCTAATGGTGGGCAGTAACATGTATAGTCTAATGGTGGGCAGTAACATGTATAGTCTAATGGTGGACAGTAACATGTATAGTCTAATGGTGGGCAGTAACATGTATAGTCTAATGGTGGCCAGTAACATGTATAGTCTAATGGTGGGCGTTAACTGACTCTAGCCCGACCAGCACCGCTCTGGGAGGTCCTGAAAGTGAATGGAGGTAGGATTAGGAGACTCAGGTGTGTTCAGGCTGGCCGTGTTGCCAGTGGAGAAACAGCTGTAGTTTGATCTGATGATGAGTAAAGACAAGATGGAGTCTGGGAGAAGAGACCTCTGACCTATTCTCAACCTTGAAAAGTCTGGTAGTTAAAAGTCACAGTGAGACTTATTAAAAAAACAAATCTTCCCTTAAGTCTGTCCACGGTTGGGGCGGCAGGTAGTCTATTGGTTAGACTGTTGAGCCAGTAACCGAAAGGTTGCTGGATTGAATCCCCGAGCTGACAAGGTAAAAATATGTTGTTCTGCCCCTGAACAAGGCAGTTAACCCACTCTTCCCCGGTAGGCCGTCATTGTAAATAAGAATGTGTTCTTAACTGACTTGCCAAGTTAAAAAATGGTACCTGAAACAACGTAACCTTACTATGTGAGTGTGAATGCCTCTTTAACGTGTGTATTTGAATGTGTCTGTACATCGTGTCCTTCACACAAATCAAACAGAGGTCATATGTAGGTCCACTGATGTGTGAAGACACAGAATAACCATAGAGAAAAGCCAAGTTACCTCTGCCCTGGGTCTACCTCACAATCACTATTTGATGTTCTGGATGAGAGCCTCTGTTTGCTCATTCTAGCTGCAGCCTGACGCTGGGAAAGACCTGCCCTTTGTAAGTACCACAGGTTGTGTCATGTCTGACTGCTGTGCATCACCTGAGGTATAGATACATTGTCCACACGGTGGGTGTGGGGTACAATACACACTCACTGGCTTGGCTGGGCCACACACTATCAGGGGAAGTGCAAAGACAATGTCCTGGACAGATCATTCAAATATGAATCATCAACATGGTCAAAAAGGACATACTTTATGCATTATATCTTGGATTATAACAGAAAACAATGGAAGTGATCATTCTATTTCTTACCTTTTGTTTACTCGAAAGAGGATTGTCTGAAAATATACAGTGTGTTTTTTGATCAAATAAAACAGGTTTTGAAACGAGAAGATGAATAAAAAAAATATTTAAAAAAAACTCACCTAAATTATAGAATTGAAAAACAGTGACATTGAACATCCCGGCTTCACTCCAAGCAAAACAAAAACACTTTCTCTATCTCCCTTGGACTTAATTCACCTTATGTCTGCTTTCTTCCAGCCTAGCTCTAGCCTTTATGTATTCTCCATGCGTGGCAATCCATCCGGATCCACCCAGGGGTCCATATGCATGTAAGAGACCCCCATGGGAGAGACGTCAACAAGGGATCTAGACCAGGCCAATTACTTCCTGGATGCTCCCCAGTCACTACACCACATACATGTGGAGCAGCCTGGTAATGGATATGTATGTATGACACAAAGACCTGTGACTTTCCTGGGTGCCTGTTTCTTAGCCTGCTTTGCATTGTGGGGATTTGTCCATCCAAGGATCGGCTTGTTTAACAAAGACATCAAAGAGAGAGGGGGGGGGGGGGGGGGGGTCATGTTCTGGGTCTGTTACCTGACAGACAGAGATTTTCATGTTCTCGGTCTGTCACCTGACAGACAGACACAGACAGACAGACTGAGAGCCGAGCACTTCATTTAGACAGGCTGAGACAGGCTGAGACTGGCTGAGACTGGCTGAGACTGGCTGAGACTGGCTGAGACTGGCTGAGACAGGCTGAGATTGGCTGAGATTGGCTGAGACAGGCTGAGACTGGCTGAGACAGGCTGAGACTGGCTGAGACTGGCTGAGACTGGCTGAGACAGGCTGAGACGGGCTAAGGAGACATGCTGAGACAGGCTGAGACTGGCTGAGATTGGCTGAGACAGGCTGAGACTGGCTGAGACAGGCTGAGACAGGCTGAGACGGGCTGAGGAGACAGGCTGAGACTGGCTAAGACAGGCTGAGACTGGCTGAGACAGGCTGAGACTGGCTGAGACAGGCTGAGACAGGCCTTTGAACCAGGCCACCCTTGTAAAAGAGATCCTCAGACCTCAATGTGACTTCCTGGTTAAATAAAGGGTCGATAAAGGTACAACAACAAAAAATAACAACAAAAAAATGTGTGCGAAACGGAATGTGCTTTATGCCTAAATGTGTAAAGTAAGGATTCAGCCAATATGGTCAGAAGGCCAACCAGGGGAGTCCTAACCCTAACCAGGGGAGTCATAACCTTAACCAGGGGAGTCCTAACCCTAACCAGGGGAGTCCTAACCCCACCAGGGGAGTCCTAACCTTAGCCAGGGGAGTCCTAACCCTAACCAGGGGAGTCATAACCCTAACCAGGGGAGTCCTAACCTTAACCAGGGGAGTCATAACCCTAACCAGGGGAGTCATAACCTTAACCAGGGGAGTCCTAACCCTAACCAGGGGAGTCCTAACCCCACCAGGGGAGTCCTAACCTTAACCAGGGGAGTCCTAACCTTAGCCAGGGGAGTCCTAACCCTAACCAGGGGAGTCATAACCCTAACCAGGGGAGTCCTAACCTTAACCAGGGGAGTCATAACCCTAACCAGGAGAGTCATAACCCTAACCAGGGGAGTCATAACCTTAACCAGGGGAGTCCTAACCTTAACCAGGGGAGTCCTAACCTTAACCAGGGGAGTCATAACCTTAACCAGGAGAGTCCTAACCTTAACCAGGGGAGTCCTGACCCTAACCAGGGGAGTCATAACCTTAACCAGGGGAGTCCTAACCTTAACCAGGGGAGTCCTAACCCTAACCAGGGGAGTCCTAACCTTAACCAGGGGAGTACTAACCTTAACCAGGGGAGTCCTAACCTTAACCAGGGGAGTCATAACCTTAACCAGGGGAGTCATAACTTTAACCAGGGGAGTCCTAACCTTAACCAGGGGAGTCATAACCCTAACCAGGGGAGTCATAACCCTAACCAGGGGAGTCCTAACCCTAACCAGGGGAGTCCTAACCCTAACCAGGGGAGTCCTACCCCACCAGGGGAGTCCTAACCTTAACCAGGGGAGTCCTAACCTTAACCAGGGGAGTCATAACCCTAACCAGGGGAGTCCTAACCCTAACCAGGGGAGTCATAACCCTAACCAGGGGAGTCCTAACCTTAACCAGGGGAGTCATAACCCTAACCAGGGGAGTCATAACCTTAACCAGGGGAGTCCTAACCCTAACCAGGGGAGTCCTAACCCCACCAGGGGAGTCCTAACCTTAACCAGGGGAGTCCTAACCTTAGCCAGGGGAGTCCTAACCCTAACCAGGGGAGTCATAACCCTAACCAGGGGAGTCCTAACCTTAACCAGGGGAGTCATAACCCTAACCAGGAGAGTCATAACCCTAACCAGGGGAGTCATAACCTTAACCAGGGGAGTCCTAACCTTAACCAGGGGAGTCCTAACCTTAACCAGGGGAGTCATAACCTTAACCAGGAGAGTCCTAACCTTAACCAGGGGAGTCCTGACCCTAACCAGGGGAGTCATAACCTTAACCAGGGGAGTCCTAACCTTAACCAGGGGAGTCCTAACCCTAACCAGGGGAGTCCTAACCTTAACCAGGGGAGTACTAACCTTAACCAGGGGAGTCCTAACCTTAACCAGGGGAGTCATAACCTTAACCAGGGGAGTCATAACTTTAACCAGGGGAGTCCTAACCTTAACCAGGGGAGTCATAACCCTAACCAGGGGAGTCATAAACCTAACCAGGGGAGTCCTAACCCTAACCAGGGGAGTCCTAACCCTAACCAGGGGAGTCCTACCCCACCAGGGGAGTCCTAACCTTAACCAGGCGAGTCCTAACCTTAACCAGGGGAGTCATAACCCTAACCAGGGGAGTCCTAACCCTAACCAGGGGAGTCCTAACCCTAACCAGGGGAGTCCTAACCCCACCAGGGGAGTCCTAACCTTAACCAGGGGAGTCCTAACCCTAACCAGGGGAGTCCTAACCTTAGCCAGGGGAGTCCTAACCCTAACCAGGGGAGTCATAACCCTAACCAGGGGAGTCCTAACCTTAACCAGGGGAGTCATAACCCTAACCAGGGGAGTCCTAACCTTAACCAGGGGAGTCATAACCCTAACCAGGAGAGTCATAACCCTAACCAGGGGAGTCGTAACCTTAACCAGGGGAGTCATAACCTTAACCAGGAGAGTCATAGCCCTAACCAGGGGAGTCATAACCTTAACCAGGGGAGTCCTAACCCTAACCAGGGGAGTCATAACCCTAACCAGGGGAGTCCTAACCTTAACCAGGGGAGTCCTAACCTTAACCAGGGGAGTCATAACCCTAACCATGGGAGTCCTAACCTTAACCAGGGGAGTCATAACCTTAACCAGGAGAGTCCTAACCCTAACCAGGGGAGTCATAACCCTAACCAGGGGAGTCCTAATGTTAACCATGGGAGTCATAACCCTAACCAGGGGAGTCATAACCTTAACCAGCGGAGTCCCAACCTTAACCAAGGGAGTCCTAACCTTAACCAGGGGAGTCCTAACCTTAACCAGGGGAGTTATAACCTTAACCAGGGGAGTCATAACCTTAACCAGGGGAGTCCTAACCTTAACCAGGGGAGTCCTAACCTTAACCAGGGGAGTCATAACCTTAACCAGGAGAGTCCTAACCTTAACCAGGGGAGTCCTGACCCTAACCAGGGGAGTCATAACCTTAACCAGGGGAGTCCTAACCTTAACCAGGGGAGTCCTAACCCTAACCAGGGGAGTCCTAACCTTAACCAGGGGAGTACTAACCTTAACCAGGGGAGTCCTAACCTTAACCAGGGGAGTCATAACCTTAACCAGGGGAGTCATAACTTTAACCAGGGGAGTCCTAACCTTAACCAGGGGAGTCATAACCCTAACCAGGGGAGTCATAAACCTAACCAGGGGAGTCCTAACCCTAACCAGGGGAGTCCTAACCCTAACCAGGGGAGTCCTACCCCACCAGGGGAGTCCTAACCTTAACCAGGCGAGTCCTAACCTTAACCAGGGGAGTCATAACCCTAACCAGGGGAGTCCTAACCCTAACCAGGGGAGTCCTAACCCTAACCAGGGGAGTCCTAACCCCACCAGGGGAGTCCTAACCTTAACCAGGGGAGTCCTAACCCTAACCAGGGGAGTCCTAACCTTAGCCAGGGGAGTCCTAACCCTAACCAGGGGAGTCATAACCCTAACCAGGGGAGTCCTAACCTTAACCAGGGGAGTCATAACCCTAACCAGGGGAGTCCTAACATTAACCAGGGGAGTCATAACCCTAACCAGGAGAGTCATAACCCTAACCAGGGGAGTCGTAACCTTAACCAGGGGAGTCATAACCTTAACCAGGAGAGTCATAGCCCTAACCAGGGGAGTCATAACCTTAACCAGGGGAGTCCTAACCCTAACCAGGGGAGTCCTAACCTTAACCAGGGGAGTCCTAACCTTAACCAGGGGAGTCATAACCCTAACCATGGGAGTCCTAACCTTAACCAGGGGAGTCATAACCCAAAACAGGAGAGTCCTAACCCTAACCAGGGGAGTCATAACCCTAACCAGGGGAGTCCTAATGTTAACCATGGGAGTCATAACCCTAACCAGGGGAGTCATAACCTTAACCAGCGGAGTCCTAACCTTAACCAAGGGAGTCCTAACCTTAACCAGGGGAGTCCTAACCTTAACCAGGGGAGTTATAACCTTAACCAGGGGAGTCATAACTTTAACCAGGGGAGTCCTAACCTTAACCAGGGGAGTCCTAACCTTAACCAGGGGAGTCCTAACCTTAACCAGGGGAGTCCTAACCTTAACCAGGGGAGTCATAACCTTAACCAGGGGAGTCATAACTTTAACCAGGGGAGTCCTAACCTTAACCAGGGGAGTCATAACCCTAACCAGGGGAGTCATAACCTTAACCAGGGGAGTCCTAACCCTAACCAGGGGAGTCCTAACCCCACCAGGGGAGTCCTAACCTTAACCAGGGGAGTCCTAACCTTAGCCAGGGGAGTCCTAACCCTAACCAGGGGAGTCATAACCCTAACCAGGGGAGTCCTAACCTTAACCAGGGGAGTCATAACCCTAACCAGGAGAGTCATAACCCTAACCAGGGGAGTCATAACCTTAACCAGGGGAGTCCTAACCTTAACCAGGGGAGTCCTAACCTTAACCAGGGGAGTCATAACCTTAACCAGGAGAGTCCTAACCTTAACCAGGGGAGTCCTGACCCTAACCAGGGGAGTCATAACCTTAACCAGGGGAGTCCTAACCTTAACCAGGGGAGTCCTAACCCTAACCAGGGGAGTCCTAACCTTAACCAGGGGAGTACTAACCTTAACCAGGGGAGTCCTAACCTTAACCAGGGGAGTCATAACCTTAACCAGGGGAGTCATAACTTTAACCAGGGGAGTCCTAACCTTAACCAGGGGAGTCATAACCCTAACCAGGGGAGTCATAACCCTAACCAGGGGAGTCCTAACCCTAACCAGGGGAGTCCTACCCCACCAGGGGAGTCCTAACCTTAACCAGGGGAGTCCTAACCTTAACCAGGGGAGTCATAACCCTAACCAGGGGAGTCCTAACCCTAACCAGGGGAGTCATAACCCTAACCAGGGGAGTCCTAACCTTAACCAGGGGAGTCATAACCCTAACCAGGGGAGTCATAACCTTAACCAGGGGAGTCCTAACCCTAACCAGGGGAGTCCTAACCCCACCAGGGGAGTCCTAACCTTAACCAGGGGAGTCCTAACCTTAGCCAGGGGAGTCCTAACCCTAACCAGGGGAGTCATAACCCTAACCAGGGGAGTCCTAACCTTAACCAGGGGAGTCATAACCCTAACCAGGAGAGTCATAACCCTAACCAGGGGAGTCATAACCTTAACCAGGGGAGTCCTAACCTTAACCAGGGGAGTCCTAACCTTAACCAGGGGAGTCATAACCTTAACCAGGAGAGTCCTAACCTTAACCAGGGGAGTCCTGACCCTAACCAGGGGAGTCATAACCTTAACCAGGGGAGTCCTAACCTTAACCAGGGGAGTCCTAACCCTAACCAGGGGAGTCCTAACCTTAACCAGGGGAGTACTAACCTTAACCAGGGGAGTCCTAACCTTAACCAGGGGAGTCATAACCTTAACCAGGGGAGTCATAACTTTAACCAGGGGAGTCCTAACCTTAACCAGGGGAGTCATAACCCTAACCAGGGGAGTCATAACCCTAACCAGGGGAGTCCTAACCCTAACCAGGGGAGTCCTAACCCTAACCAGGGGAGTCCTACCCCACCAGGGGAGTCCTAACCTTAACCAGGGGAGTCCTAACCTTAACCAGGGGAGTCATAACCCTAACCAGGGGAGTCCTAACCCTAACCAGGGGAGTCCTAACCCTAACCAGGGGAGTCCTAACCCCACCAGGGGAGTCCTAACCTTAACCAGGGGAGTCCTAACCCTAACCAGGGGAGTCCTAACCTTAGCCAGGGGAGTCCTAACCCTAACCAGGGGAGTCATAACCCTAACCAGGGGAGTCCTAACCTTAACCAGGGGAGTCATAACCCTAACCAGGGGAGTCCTAACCTTAACCAGGGGAGTCATAACCCTAACCAGGAGAGTCATAACCCTAACCAGGGGAGTCCTAACCTTAACCAGGGGAGTCATAACCTTAACCAGGAGAGTCATAGCCCTAACCAGGGGAGTCATAACCTTAACCAGGGGAGTCCTAACCCTAACCAGGGGAGTCATAACCCTAACCAGGGGAGTCCTAACCTTAACCAGGGGAGTCCTAACCTTAACCAGGGGAGTCATAACCCTAACCATGGGAGTCCTAACCTTAACCAGGGGAGTCATAACCCAAACCAGGAGAGTCCTAACCCTAACCAGGGGAGTCATAACCCTAACCAGGGGAGTCCTAATGTTAACCATGGGAGTCATAACCCTAACCAGGGGAGTCATAACCTTAACCAGCGGAGTCCTAACCTTAACCAAGGGAGTCCTAACCTTAACCAGGGGAGTCCTAACCTTAACCAGGGGAGTTATAACCTTAACCAGGGGAGTCATAACTTTAACCAGGGGAGTCCTAACCTTAACCAGGGGAGTCCTAACCTTAACCAGGGGAGTCATAACCTTAACCAGGGGAGTCATAACTTTAACCAGGGGAGTCCTAACCTTAACCAGGGGAGTCCTAACCCTAACCAGGGGAGTCCTAACCCTAACCAGGGGAGTCCTAACCCTAACCAGGGGAGTCATAACCTTAACCAGGGGAGTCCTAACCTTAACCAGGAGAGTCATAACCTTAACCAGGAGAGTCATAACCTTAACCAGGGGAGTCATAACTTTAACCAGGGGAGTCCTAACCTTAACCAGGGGAGTCCTAACCTTAACCAGGGGAGTCCTAACCTTAACCAGGGAAGTCATAACCTTAACCAGGGGAGTCATAACCTTAACCAGGAGAGTCCTAACCCTAACCAGGAGAGTCCTAACCCTAACCAGGGGATTCATAACCTTAACCAGGGGAGTCCTACCCTTAACCAGGGGAGTCCTACCCTTAACCAGGGGAGTCGTAACCTTAACCAGGGGAGTCATAACCCTAACCAGGGGAGTCATAACCTTAACCAGGGGAGTCATAACCCTAACCAGGGGAGTCATAACCTTAACCAGAGGAGTTATAACCTTAACCAGGGGAGTCCTAACCTTAACCAGCGGAGTCCTAACCTTAACCAAGGGAGTCCTAACCTTAACCAAGGGAGTCCTAACCTTAACCAGGGGAGTTATAACCTTAACCAGGGGAGTCATAACTTTAACCAGGGGAGTCCTAACCTTAACCAGGAGAGTCCTAACTCTAACCAGGAGAGTCCTAACCCTAACCAGGGGATTCATAACCTTAACCAGGGGAGTCCTACCCTTAACCAGGGGAGTCCTACCCTTAACCAGGGGAGTCGTAATCTTAACCAGGGGAGTCATAACCCTAACCAGGGGAGTCATAACCTTAACCAGGGGAGTCATAACCCTAACCAGGGGAGTCCTAACCCCACCAGGGGAGTCCTAACCTTAACCAGGGGAGTCCTAACCCTAACCAGGGGAGTCCTAACCTTAGCCAGGGGAGTCCTAACCCTAACCAGGGGAGTCATAACCCTAACCAGGGGAGTCCTAACCTTAACCAGGGGAGTCATAACCCTAACCAGGGGAGTCCTAACCTTAACCAGGGGAGTCATAACCCTAACCAGGAGAGTCATAACCCTAACCAGGGGAGTCCTAACCTTAACCAGGGGAGTCATAACCTTAACCAGGAGAGTCATAGCCCTAACCAGGGGAGTCATAACCTTAACCAGGGGAGTCCTAACCCTAACCAGGGGAGTCATAACCCTAACCAGGGGAGTCCTAACCTTAACCAGGGGAGTCCTAACCTTAACCAGGGGAGTCATAACCCTAACCATGGGAGTCCTAACCTTAACCAGGGGAGTCATAACCCAAACCAGGAGAGTCCTAACCCTAACCAGGGGAGTCATAACCCTAACCAGGGGAGTCCTAATGTTAACCATGGGAGTCATAACCCTAACCAGGGGAGTCATAACCTTAACCAGCGGAGTCCTAACCTTAACCAAGGGAGTCCTAACCTTAACCAGGGGAGTCCTAACCTTAACCAGGGGAGTTATAACCTTAACCAGGGGAGTCATAACTTTAACCAGGGGAGTCCTAACCTTAACCAGGGGAGTCCTAACCTTAACCAGGGGAGTCATAACCTTAACCAGGGGAGTCATAACTTTAACCAGGGGAGTCCTAACCTTAACCAGGGGAGTCCTAACCCTAACCAGGGGAGTCCTAACCCTAACCAGGGGAGTCCTAACCCTAACCAGGGGAGTCATAACCTTAACCAGGGGAGTCCTAACCTTAACCAGGAGAGTCATAACCTTAACCAGGAGAGTCATAACCTTAACCAGGGGAGTCATAACTTTAACCAGGGGAGTCCTAACCTTAACCAGGGGAGTCCTAACCTTAACCAGGGGAGTCCTAACCTTAACCAGGGAAGTCATAACCTTAACCAGGGGAGTCCTAACCTTAACCAGGAGAGTCCTAACCCTAGCCAGGAGAGTCCTAACCCTAACCAGGGGATTCATAACCTTAACCAGGGGAGTCCTACCCTTAACCAGGGGAGTCCTACCCTTAACCAGGGGAGTCGTAACCTTAACCAGGGGAGTCATAACCCTAACCAGGGGAGTCATAACCTTAACCAGGGGAGTCATAACCCTAACCAGGGGAGTCATAACCTTAACCAGAGGAGTTATAACCTTAACCAGGGGAGTCCTAACCTTAACCAGCGGAGTCCTAACCTTAACCAAGAGAGTCCTAACCTTAACCAAGGGAGTCCTAACCTTAACCAGGGGAGTTATAACCTTAACCAGGGGAGTCATAACTTTAACCAGGGGAGTCCTAACCTTAACCAGGAGAGTCCTAACTCTAACCAGGAGAGTCCTAACCCTAACCAGGGGATTCATAACCTTAACCAGGGGAGTCCTACCCTTAACCAGGGGAGTCCTACCCTTAACCAGGGGAGTCGTAACCTTAACCAGGGGAGTCATAACCCTAACCAGGGGAGTCATAACCTTAACCAGGGGAGTCATAACCCTAACCAGGGGAGTCCTAACCTTAACCAGGGGAGTCATAACCTTAACCAGGGGAGTCATAACCTTAACCAGGGGAGTCCTAACCTTAACCAGGGGAGTCCTAACCTTAACCAGGGGAGTCCTAACCTTAACCAGGGGAGTCATAACCTTAACCAGGGGAGTCCTAACCTTAACCAGGAGAGTCCTAACCCTAACCAGGAGAGTCCTAACCCTAACCAGGGGATTCATAACCTTAACCAGGGGAGTCCTACCCTTAACCAGGGGAGTCCTACCCTTAACCATGGGAGTCGTAACCTTAACCAGGGGAGTCATAACCCTAACCAGGGGAGTCATAACCTTAACCAGGGGAGTCATAACCCTAACCAGGGGAGTCCTAACCTTAACCAGGGGAGTCATAACCTTAACCAGGGGAGTCATAACCTTAACCAGGGGAGTCATAACCTTAACCATGGGAGTCCTAACCTTAACCAGGGGAGTCATAACCTTAACCAGGGGAGTCATAACCTTAACCAGGGGAGTCATAACCCTAACCAGTGGAGTCCTGTGTGCTCTTACTAAAGACATGGGTAAACAAAGGTGCTACTACGGTGCTGGTCGGGCTTGTCAGCCTGCTGTGGAGAATCTGTAATGCAGGTGAGTTTACTATAGCATACAACACCCCAGAGGACAGCGTGCCGTCCGACGCCCTGCACCGTACTTCTGCAGCAGGAAATCTGATCCACTCTGGCTGCTTCCTAAATGGAACCCACACACTACTTCTGACCAGAGTCCTATGGGGCCTGGTCTAAAGTAGTGCACTATATATAGGGAATAGGGGCCCTGGTCTAAAGTAGTGCACTATATATAGGGAATAGGGGCCCTGGTCTAAAGTAGTGCACTATATATAGGGAATAGGGGCCCTGGTCTAAAGTAGTGCACTATATATAGGGAATAGGGGACCTGGTCTAAAGTAGTGCACTATATATAGGGAATAGGGGCCCTGGTCTAAAGTAGTGCACTATATATAGGGAATAGGGGACCTGGTCTAAAGTAGTGCACTATATATAGGAAATAGGGGCCCTAGTCTAAAGTAGTGCACTATATAGGGAATAGGGGCCCTGGTCTAAAGTAGTGCACTATATATAGGGAATAGGGGCCCTGGTCTAAAGTAGTGCACTATATATAGGGAATAGGGGCCCTGGTCTAAAGTAGTGCACTATATATAGGGAATAGGGGCCCTGGTCTAAAGTAGTGCACTATATATAGGGAATAGGGGACCTGGTCTAAAGTAGTGCACTATATATAGGAAATAGGGGCCCTGGTCTAAAGTAGTGCACTATATAGGGAATAGGGGCCCTGGTCTAAAGTAGTGCACTATATATAGGGAATAGGGGCCCTGGTCTAAAGTAGTGCACTATATAGGGAATAGGGTGCTATTTGGTACGCTACCTGAGACACAAGGAAACTGTTTGACCTCTTACCCACCAAGCCCTCCTTCAGAGAAAGAGCTGCACCTTTCTTTCTGAGCTCTAGTGTCTGTCTGACCTGTCTGTCTGTCTGACTGACTTGTCTGACTGACTTGTCTGTCTGTCTGTCTGACTGACTAACTTGTCTGACTGACCTGTCTGTCTGACTGACCTGTCTGTCTGTCTGTCTGTCTGTCTGTCTGTCTGTCTGTCTGTCCTGTCTGTCTGTCTGTCCTGTCTGTCTGACTTGTCTGTCTGTCTGACTGACTTGTCTGTCTGACTGACTTGTCTGGCTAGTCTATCTATCTTGTCTGTGTGGGGGTTGGTTTGGGAACGCATGAGAAAAGTCGAAAAATAACAATACTAGTTGTGAGATGTAATCTCTTCGAGACCTGGCTGGCAGTTTTTTGTGTACTCATTTTTCTTTTTTTGTGGAGACAAACGGACCATAACAAAACTCTCCCCCTCAGGAAGACAAGGCCACTCTGACAATGATTGGCAGCAGCTTAACAAGGCATCTCACCAAGACGGAGAAGGAAAAAAAAAAAAGAGCAGAGCAATATTACCTACGTAGCTACCACGAGCGCTTCCTGTCCTACGGCTGCACAAATGAGGGAGAGAGACCGTCTGTCTTTAACTCTGAGCTGTCTGTCCAGGTCGGCAGTCGATCGAGACGTAGCGAAGTTGAGACGAAATTTAAAAAATAAAAAAAGCGTCCGGGAATTATGCAGAGAGACAGTCAGGAAGCAGAGCGGAGGTGAGGACATCAGAGTAAAGCCTTGTTAACAGGCAGTTCTATTAGGACCCCTGTCTGATGCCTGCCCCTCCGTCCTCCATCCATCCCCTTGTGTCCTCACCTCCAACCCCCAGGCCTAAATTGGCCAGGAGGACTCTGCCGGCAAAACTCATGTATATGTATCCCCAAATCTCCCCAGACACAGCCAGGCATAGTACAGGTTCACATAACAAAGCAAATTGATACAACCGCATTTGTGAGGAGGAGGAAGAGGAGGAGGAAGAGGAAGGGAATGAGAAGGAGGAGGAGGAGGAGGAGGATGTGGAAGAGGGAGTAGACAGTATATCAAGCACCACAGTGAAGTCACAAATTCAATATTCAGACAAATAAATACTCACAGAACATACTTATTGTTTGTGCTTTGTTGAATTAATCATATTGTATGTAGCGTACTCTACAGTAAACACTGTCTCACACCTGAGAGAACAATATCTTAACAACAACTTCCCCCTATAACCATGACAACAGCATGAAAAGCAGTGTGAGTGGGTGATTGACAGACACAGCCAGCGAATGAGAGAGAGAGAAGTGGCAGGGTGACAGGAAGTAGGAGGTGACTGGGGCCCTGGAGAGTACCTGGATACTCAAGATAAAGGTTCACTCCTAACCACTGATCTAGGCTCAGTCCTTACCTTGAGTCCCAACTTTAACCATAAGTGGGACGGTAATAAGACCTGACTGTGGACCAGTGACTAGCGTAAAGGTCTACCTGGGTCGAGGTCTGTGTAGAGATCTGATTGACTGGCTGGCTGACCTAGGAACAGCAGTTAATGAAGGGGTAAGGTATAGCTGTGTATGGCTGTATATGACTGACTGGCTATAATCTGGCCTAGGAACAGCAGTTAATGAAGGGGTAAAGTATAGCTGTGTATGGCTGTATATGACTGACTGGCTATAATCTGGCCTAGGAACAGCAGTTAATGAAGGGGTAAAGAATAGCTGTGTATGGCTGAATATGATTGGCTGGCGATGCGGCTGTCAGCAGATCTGCTGGGGGGGGGGGGGGGGGGGGGGGGCACTAACACGCCTGGCCTTCATATGAAGCTAAGGAGGGGAGGTGGGGGGTAGATGGGGTTAGGTTTGAGGATTAGGGCGGTGGGGTTAGGTTTGGAGGTCAGAGTTAGGATTAGGGCAAAAGGGTGGGGTTAGGTTTGGAGGTCAGGGTTAGGATTAGGGCGGTGGGGTTAGGTTTGGAGGTCAGGGTTAGGATTAGGGCAAAAGGGTGGGGTTAGGTTTGGAGGTCAGGGTTAGGATTAGGGCAAAAGGGTGGGGTTAGGTTTGGAGGTCAGGGTTAGGATTAGGGCGGTGGGGTTAGGTTTGGAGGTCAGAGTTAGGATTAGGGCAAAAGGGTGGGGTTAGGTTTGGAGGTCAGGGTTAGGATTAGGGCAAAAGGGTGGGGTTAGGTTTGGAGGTCAGGGTTAGGATTAGGGCGGTGGGGTTAGGTTTGGAGGTCAGGGTTAGGATTAGGGCGGTGGGGTTAGGTTTGGAGGTCAGGGTTAGGATTAGGGCGGTGGGGTTAGGTTTGGAGGTCAGAGTTAGGATTAGGGCAAAAGGGTGGGGTTAGGTTTGGAGGTCAGGGTTAGGATTAGGGCGGTGGGGTTAGGTTTGGAGGTCAGGGTTAGGATTAGGGCGGTGGGGTTAGGTTTGGAGGTCAGGGTTAGGATTAGGGCGGTGGGGTTAGATTTGGAGGTCGGGGTTAGGATTAGGGCGGTGGGGTTAGGTTTGGAGGTCAGGGTTATGATTATGGCGGTAGGGTTAGGTTTTGGAGGTCGGAGTTAGGATTAGGGCGGTGGGGTATGACTCCAATTTGGCATGTGGCCATTAAGGGGTATGTTTATTGTGGGACAAGGTTGGAGGAGAGTTTTAGTTTCAGTCAAACCCAAAATGATTGGTAAAGGTGAAGATATGGAGGGATAAGTATTTAGGAAATGAAGGACAGAACCAATGATCGGTAAGAGGAGAGAAGAGGAGAGGAGAAGAGAAGAGAAGAGAAGAGAAGAGAAGAGAAGAGAAGAGAGGAGAGGAGAGGAGAGGAGAGGAGAGGAGAGGAGGTAGGGGGAGGGAGAGGAGAGGAGAGGAGAGGAGAGGAGAGGAGGTAGGGGGAGGGAGAGGAGAGGAGAGGAGAGGAGAGGAGAGGAGAGGAGAGGAGAGGAGAGGAGAGGAGAGGAGATAAGAGAAGAGAAGAGAAGAGAAGAGGAGAGGAGAGGAGAGGAGAGGAGAGGAGAGGAGAGGAGAGGAGAGGAGAGGAAGCAAAGAGAGAGAGATGTGAAGAGATGAAAACAGATCATGGTTAGTGCATGGTGATTATTGAAAAATCTACAGAGAGAATGGAACAAAGATGGAAACCACTGCAACAGAGACACAGTAGGCAGCAGCAGTGTTGGCATGGAGACAATATAGAGTGTGACTTGGTCTGATGAGTCAGAGTTTAAATTGTTAAATTGTTTATATGTGAATGAATGTCTCAGTGTACTTTACGAGAACTCAAAATATTTATTCTGAATTCCTTACCGTCCACGTTCTCTTTGGTTTGGGTTTGGATGAGAGAGAGAGAGAGAGAGAAAGGACCACAGTCAAGATGTGGACAGTAGATCTCATGAAACAACAAGCCTGCCCTCTTCAGAGACGTGATCGCCGGTGATTCACCTGAGACTTTAAAAGAGTATTCATGTTTTGAAATCTGAAAAGCCGCGTCAAAACGATCGGGCCTCCTCGGCCGCCAAACGCCACCCTGTTTTGTTACTGCTCAGCCAATGCTGCTAAGCGATGCTGTTTGTTATGACAAGACAACCATGGATGACTACATGATGACACAATGCAAACATTTGCAACTGCAAGGAAAATATGATGTCCCATTAGCTGTGGAGGAAAAACAGGATGTGTCTTAATTGGCATCATATTCCCTACGTAGTGAACTACATTTGACCAGTTGCCCCTATGAAAACTGGTCAAAAGTAGGCCACTCTATAAGGAATAGGATGTCATTTGGAATGCAACTACAGTTGTTCATTTGCTAAGCCTTCACGACAGCTGTGGAGCTGTTGAAGTATGTACTGAGATCTACAGTGCATTCTGAAAGTTATCAGGCCCCCTTTGACTTTTTCCCTCCTCAATCTACACATAATACATAATAATCTACACATAATACCCCATATGACAAAGCAAAAAACATAACCATTCAGACCTTTTTACTCAGCACTTTGTTGAAGCACCTTTTGGCAGCGATTACAGCCTCGAGTCAAATCAAAATCAAAATTGGATGTTAATGGTCACATACACATGGTTAGCAGATGTTAATGCGAGTGTAGCAAAATGCTTGTGCTTCTAGTTCTGACAGTGCAGTAATATCTAACAAGTAATCTAACAATTCCACAATAACTACCTAACATACACAAATCTAAAGGGGTGAATGAAAATATCTACATAGAAATATATGGATGAGCGACGGCCGAGCGGCCTGGGCAAGATATATACATGTGATATGAGTAATGTAAGATATGTAAACATTATTAAAGTGGCATTATTTCAGGTGGCATTGTATAAAGTGACTAGTGATCATTTGATTAAAGTGTCCAGTGATTGGGTCTCAATGTAGGCAGCAGCCTCTCTGAGTTAGTGACTGCTGTTTAACAGTCTGATGACTTTGAGATAGAAGCTGTTTTTCAGTCTCAATTCAATTCAATTCAATTCAATTGACTTTATTGACATGGTAGGTTCGTTATTACTTACATTGTCAAAGTATACATATCGAAAAATAAAAATCAAATATATATGTATATATATACAAAATATATATATATTTATATATAAATAAATGGTCTCTCGGTCCCAGCTTTAATGCACCTGTACTGACCTCGCCTTCTGGATGGTAACGGTGTGAACAGGCAGTGGCTCGGGTGGTTGTTGTCCTTGATGATCTTTTTGGCCTTCCTGTGACATCGGGTGGTGTAGGTGTCCTGGAGGGCAGGTAGTTTTCCCCCGGTGATGCGTTGTGCAGACCTCACTACCCTCTGGAGAGCCTTGCGGTTGTGGGCGGAGCAGTTGCCGTACCAGGCTGTGATACAGTCCGACAGGATGCTCTCGATTGTGCATCTGTAAAAGTTTGTCAGGGTTTTGGGTGCTGTTGCACCTTCTTCACCACACTGTCTGTGTGGGTGGACCATTTCAGTTTGTCTGTGATGTGTATGCCGAGGAATCTAAAACCTTCCACCTTCTCCACTGCTGTCCCTTCGATATGGTTAGGGGGGGGGGGGGTGCTTCCTCTGCTGTTTCCTGAAGTCCACAATCATCTCCTTTGTTTTGTTGACGTTGAGAGAGAGGTTGTTTTCCTGACACCACACTCCGAGTGCCCTCACTTCCTCCCTGTAGGCTGTCTCGTCGTTGTTGGTAATCAAGCCCACTACTGTTGTGTCGTCTGCAAACTTGATGATTGAGTTGGAGGCGTGCTTGGCTACGCAGTCATGGGTGAACAGGGAGTACAGGAGGGGGCTGATTACGCACCCTTGTGGGGCCCCAGTGTTGAGGATCAGCGAAGTGGAGATGTTGTTTCCTACCTTCACCACCTGGGGGCGGCCCGTCAGAAAGTCCAGGACCCAATTGCACAGGGCGGGGTTGAGACCCAGGGCTTCCATCTTGATGATGAGCTTGGAGGGTACTATGGTGTTGAACGCTGAGCTGTAGTCAATGTACACCATTCTTACATACAGTTGAAGGCGGACGTTTACATACACTTAGGTTGGAGTCATTAAAACTTGTTTTTCAATAACTCCACAAATTTCTTGTTAACAAACTATAGTTTTGGCAAGTCGGATAGGACATCTACTTTGTGCATGACACAAGTCATTTTTCCAACAATTGTTAACAGACAGATTATTACACAATTCCAGTGGGTCAGAAGTTTTACATACACTAAGTTGACTGTGTCTTTAAACAGCTTGGAAAATTCCAGAAAATGATGTCATGGCTTTAGAATATTCTGATAGGCTGATTGACATCATTTGAGTCAATTGGAGGTGTGCCTGTGGATGTATTTCAAGGGGAATTTCATCATGAGAAAATCAAAATAAATTGTAGACCTCCATAAGTCTGGTTCATCCTTGGGAGCAATATCCAAACGCCTGAAGGTACCACATTCATCTGTACAAACAATAGTACGCAAGTATAAACACCCTGGGACCCCGCAGCCGTCATACCGCTCAGGAAGGGGACGCGTTCTGTCTCCTAACGATGAATGTACTTTGGTGCGAAAAATAGAAACCAATCCAAGAACAAAAGAAAATTACCTTGTGAAGATGCTGGAGGAAACAGGTACCGAAGTATCTATATCCACAGTCATTGAGTCCTATATCGACATAACCTGAAAGGCCGCTCAGCAAGGAAGAAGCCACTGCTCCAAAACCACCATAAAAAAAAACGGACTTCGATTTGTAACTGCACATGGGTACAAAGATCGTACTTTTTGGAGAAATGTCCTCTGGTCTGATTAACAAAAATAGAACTGTTTGGCCATAATGACAATTGTTATGCTTGGAGGAGAAGGGGGAGGCTTGCAAGCCAAAGAACACCATCCCAACTGTGAAGCATAGGGGTGGCAGCATCATGTTGTGGGGGTGCTTTGCTGCCGGAGGGACTAGTGCACTTCACAAAATAGATGGCATCATGAGGCAGGAAAATTATGTGGATATATTAAAGCAACATCTCAAGACATCAGTCAGGAAGTTAAAGCTTGGTCGCAAATGGGTCTTCCAAATGGACAATGACCCCAAGCATACTTCCAAAGTTGTGGCAAAATGTCTTAAGGACAACAAAGTCAAGGTATTGGAGTGACCATCACAAAGCTCTGACCTCAATCCTATAGAAAATTTGTGGGCAGAACTGAAAAAGTGTGTGCGAGCAAGGAGGCCTACAAACCTGACTCAGTTACACCAGCTCTGTCAGGAAGAATTGGCCAAAATTCACCCAACTTATTGTGGGAAACTTGTGGAAGGCTACCCGAAACGTTTGACCCAAGTTAAACAATTTAAAGGCAATGCTACCAAATACTAATTGAGTGTATGTAAACTTCTGACCCACTGGGAATGCTGAAATAAATCATGCTCTCTACTATTATTCTGACATGTCACATTCTTAAAATAAAGTGGTGATCCTAACTGACCTAAGACAGGGAATTTTTACTAGGATTAAATGTCAGGAATTGTGAAAAACTGAGTTTAAATGTATTTGGCTAAGGTGTATGTAAACTTCCGACTTCAACTGTATTCTTATTGTCCAAATGGGATAGGGCAGTGTGCAGTGTGATGGCGATTGCGTCGACTTTGGACCTATTGGGGCGGTATACAAACTGAAGTGTGTTTAGGGTGGGCAGTAAGGTGGAGGTAATAGGATCATTGACTAGCCTCTCAAAGCACTGCATGATGACAGTGAGTGCTACGGGGTGGTAGTCATTTAGTTCAGTTATCTTTGCCTTCTTGGGTACAGACATTTGTTTTGCCATCTTGAAGCATGTGGGCACAACAAACTGGGATAGGGAGAGGGAGAGAGTTCAATCTTGGTTTCATCAGACCTCAGAATATTTTTTCTCATGGTCTGAGAGTCTTTAGGTGCCTTTTGGCAAACTCCAAGCGGACTGTCATGTGCCTTTGACTGAGGAGTGGCTTCCATCTGGCCACTCTACCATAAAGGCCTGATTGGTGGAGTGCTGCAGAGATGGTTGTCCATCTGGAAGGTTCTCCCATCTCCGCAGAGGAACTGTGGAGCTCTGTCAGAGTGACCATTGGGTTCTTGGTCACATCCCTGACCAAGGCCCTTCTCCCCTGATTGCTCAGTTTGGCTGGGTGGCCAGCTCTAGGAAGAGTCTTGGTGGTTCCAACCTTTTTCCTTATAAGAAGGCCACTTTGTTTTATGGGACCTTCAATGCTGCAGAAATTTTTCGGTACTGTTCTCTAGATCTGTGCCTCGACCCAATCCTGTCTTGCAGCTCTACGGATAATTCCTTCGACCTCATGGCTTGGTTTTTGCTCTGACATCCACTGTCAACTGTGGGACGTTATGTCGACAGGTGTGTGCCTTTCCAAATCAATCAATCAATCAATTTTATTTTATATAGCCCTTCGTACATCAGCTAATATCTCGAAGTGCTGTACAGAAACCCAGCCTAAAACCCCAAACAGCTAGTAATGCAGGTGTAGAAGCACGGTGACTAGGAAAAACTCCCTAGAAAGGCCAAAACCTAGGAAGAAACCTAGAGAGGAACCAGGCTATGAGGGGTGGCCAGTCCTCTTCTGGCTGTGCCGGGTGGAGATAACAGAACTATGCCAAGATGTTAAAAAATGTTCATAAGTGACAAGCATGGTCAAATAATAATCATGAATAATTTTCAGTTGGCTTTTCATAGCTGATCATTAAGAGTTGAAAAACAACAGGTCTGGGACAGGTGGCGGTTCCATAACCGCAGGCAGAACAGCTGAAACTGGAATAGCAGCAAGGCCAGGCGGACTGGGGACAGCAAGGAGTCACCACGGGCGGCAGTCCCGACGCATGGTCCTAGGGCCCAGGTCCTCCGAGAGAAAGAAAGAGAGAAGGAGAAAATTAGAGAGAGCCAAGATTTTCAAAATGTTCATAAATGACAAGCATGGTCAAATAATAATCAGGAATAAACCTCAGTTGGCTTTTCATAGCCGATCATTAAGAGTTGAAAACAGCAGGTCTGGGACAGGTAGGGGTTCCATAACCGCAGGCAGAACAGTTGAAACTGGAATAGCAGCAAGGCCAGGCGGACTGGGGACAGCAAGGAGTCACCACGGCCGGTAGTCCCGACGTATGGTCCTAGGGCTCAGGTCCTCCGAGAGAAAGAAAGAGAGAAGGAGAAAATTAGAGAGAGCCAAGATTTTCAAAATGTTCATAAATGACAAGCATGGTCAAATAATAATCAGGAATAAATCTCAGTTGGCTTTTCATAGCCGATCATTAAGAGTTGAAAACAGCAGGTCTGGAACAGGTAGGGGTTTCGTAACCGCAGGCAGAACAGTTGAAACTGGAATAGCAGCAAGGCCAGGCGGACTGGGGACAGCAAGGTGTCAGCATGCCCGGTAGTCCTGACGTATGGTCCTAGGGCTCAGGTTCTCAGAGAGAAAGAGAGAACGAGAGAATTAGAGAGAGCATACTTAAATTCACACAGGACACTGGATAAGACAGGAGAAGTACTCCAGGTATAACCAACTGACCCTAGCCCCCCGACACATAAACTACTGCAGCATAAATACTGGAGGCTGAGAAATCATGTCCAATCAATTTAATTTACTACAGGTGGACTCCAATCAAGTTGTAGAAACATCTTAAAGATGGTGAATGAAAACCTGATTAATCTGAGCTCAATTTCGAGTCTCATAGCAAAGGGTCTGAATACTTATGTAAATAAGGTATTTTTGTTAACAAAAATATATACAGTACATCTGCAGACATTTCTAAAAACCTGTTTTTGCTTTGTCATTATAGGTTATTGTGTAACTGTTGTGAATTGTACACAGGAATCTGATCTGACTACTGTCCCATGGTTCACCTGAGCAGGTGTACATTTTACATTTACATTGTAGTCATTTAGCAGACGCTCTTATCCAGAGCGACTTACAGTAGAGTGCATACATTTTATTACATACATTTTATTACATTTTTACATACTGAGACAAGGATATCCCTACCGGCCAAACCCTCCCTAACCCGGACGACGCTATGCCAATTGTGCGTCGCCCCACGGACCTCCCGGTTGCGGCTGGCTGCGACAGAGCCTGGGCGCGAACCCAGAGACTCTGGTGGCGCAGCTAGACCACTGCGCCACCCGGGAGGTCGTACAGGTGTAGTCATGACTCGAAGAGGAGAAGGCCTATCTCTTCACCTGAGCAGGTGTGGTCATGACTCGAAGAGGAGAAGGCCTATCTCTTCACCTGAGCAGGTGTGGTCATGACTCGAAGAGGAGAAGGCCTATCTCTTCACCTGAGCAGGTGTGGTCATGACTCGAAGAGGAGAAGGCCTATCTCTTCACCTGAGCAGGTGTGGTCATGACTCGAAGAGGAGAAGGCCTATCTCTTCACCTGAGCAGGTGTGGTCATGACTCGAAGAGGAGAAGGCCTATCTCTTCACCTGAGCAGGTGTGGTCATGACTCGAAGAGGAGAAGGCCTATCTCTTCACCTGAGCAGGTGTGGTCATGACTCGAAGAGGAGAAGGCCTATCCCTTCACCTGAGCAGGTGTTGTCATGACTCGGCGCAAAACGGTTTCAGAGCATTTCGTATTATTCTGTAAGTAAATCCGAGACATTTAGTATGATATCTTACGTTTCGTATGTTATGTATTCATTTGTGGATGTCCATCACCCATTTCATATATGTTACGAATTACAACTCGTATTATATGTTACGAATTTGCAAAACATATGATATGCTACGAATTTTAGCTAAGTGGCTAACGTTAGCTAGCTAGCTAACATTACATTTTTACATTTTACATTTTAGTCATTTAGCAGACGCTCTTATCCAGAGCGACTTACAGTAACATTAGCTAGGCTAGGGGTTAGGTTAAGGGGTTAGGTTACAGGGTTAGGGTTAGGGACAGGGTTAGCTAAAAGGATTAAGGTTAGGGGAAGGGTTAGCTAAAAGGATTAAGGTTAGGGTTAGGGGAAGGGTTAGCTAACATGCTAAATAGTTGCAAAGTAGCTAAAAAGTCATAAGTAGTTTAAAGTTGATAATGCTAAAGTTGTCCATGATGAGATTCGAACTCGCAACCTTTGGGCTCAGCCATCCACCCCGACCAATCACCCTAAGTTAATTTTTGCCCTAAGTTAACCATCTGTCTTATGTAAACATACCAAACATAACATATTCATTTGAATGTACCGGATTCACGTTTGCTGTGTTTTGTCTAGTCTATGAGACCAGCCTGCTCGGAGACGAGAAGGCCTATCTCTTCACCCGTGGTTAATATAAAGTCCAACACAAAGCGTATTATGACATCGAACCTATACATCATTCCTTTAAGCCTTATAATCTCCTATTATTTTAATGGTGAGCCCAGTACATTTCCACAGTACAATCAGAACAGGTGTTGGAGTAGAACACGGTGTTTCCTGTAATGAATACACCGTTGAACACCAACGAAACATGAGCGACCATCACTTAACCACTGAATATTCTGTTTTCTTTTTACAACCATTTTAAGATGATTTTCCTTTAACTGACTTTGTTAGTTTGACAGTTTGTACTTGTGACTCACAAAGCACCAGAGACTTTGACGATAACAATGCATGCCCAGCCAAGCTGAACGTGACTCAGTGAGATGGAAGTGATGTGCCAACATGATAGATGGTTAGATGAGCAGCTCTTTAGAGGCTGTACAGGTGAATCTCTGGGTGGAGTCCCAAGTTCAGGTCTAGCTGACCCTGGCTTTGATCTCTGAGGTGATGTGAGGTGGTGTGAAAGGGAAGGAGATGTCGGAGAGAGGAGGTTAAGGCATCTGTCAGGCTAACAGAGTGCAGACGGCTGGTCCTGTGACTGACAGCCTATTGGTAGACACAATCAGGTTTTACCTGTCTGAGGCGAAAGCCCAGAGGGAGTGATCTCTAACAGCAGCATTTCAAGAGACCTGTCCTTTCACTACGACTACGCTAAACAACCATTCCGCCTACTGTCTGATGTTGTGTGGTTGACTGTTGTCACAGCAATGACTGACAGGTGACCCCGTGGGGCAATATGTCATGCAGAGAGAAGGATGGCAGACAGGAGGAGTGGAGGAACAGAGGGAAAGACAGAAGCTACAGTCGTAATTAGTTGGCTTTTACCTCCTCTACTTAACCTTCACCAGACAGTCTGGAGATAAATGGGACATTCCACGAAATGTAACTTGGTTGAAAAAAAACGTTGTTGTTTTACTTAGTTTGTATATTTTGCCATGAAGAGCACATGTTCAACTTGATAAAAACATGTTTTCCCATCTCAAGTGCCTATTAAGAGTCACATAAAGTTACAGGATTGACCGTAACAGGGTTGACCGTAACAGGGTTGACCGTAACAGGGTTGACCGTAACAGGGTTGACCGTAAAGGGGTTGACCGTAACGGGGTTGACCGTAACAGGGTTGACCGTAACAGGGTTGACCGTAACAAGGTTGACAGTAACAAGGTTGACCGTAACAAGGTTGACCTTAACAGGGTTGACCGTAACAGGGTTGACAGTATAAAAGGGTTGACGATTTCATCATTCAAATCAGCCATTAACTGCCTTGTTGTGTGAAACAGGGAGCGGCTGTCAGGATAGCAAGCGTCACAATTTTCTTTAGAAATGGTTAAAACATTTCTAGCCTGTCTATCTATGAGTAACATGGTTGACATGTTATGCTTGGCTCATTCAGTATCCAACCACAAAATACCAGAAAATGGCCAAATAGAGTAGAACCAACCTTTTATTTCTTAAAATGAATAACTAATCACATTAAATAAATAATAATCTCCAGAAATGACTTTGTCAAAGCAACAAAATAACTAGGACTTAAAAATGACGGTGAAAACTGTTGGGGTCAAGTGGGTTAAAATCTTCCTAGAATTCACAGAAGGTGCAAGTATTTATTCATATTAAAAATCAGATTTATATAATAGTTTTATTTTATCTGTTTTAAAGGACACTTCATTTAATATAACAGGCTTTTTAAAATGCAATATTGGTGCCAAACTTATACTAAATATCAGGTTCGTCTCTCTGTGTGCATCTCAAATGACACCTTATTCCCGATGAGCCCCGGTCAAACGTTGTGCACTTTAATAGGAAATATGGTGCCATTTAATGCCTCCTATTACCCCAAATAGTCATCATTTAAAAACAGGTATTCCTTTTATTGCGTCAGTGTAATGAGAATGCCTCTATTGGGAAGTCTGCAATTACAGTCAATCGCTGTGCCACCTACCTTCTGCTCTCTCTCAGTGGACTGGAATGCAACAGTCATCATATCAGGTCACTCTAAATGTTGCACATTACTTAGAACAAAGTCAATGGAGAAGGCTAACTCTCGCCTGAAAGAAAAATAAAGATGTGATGAGTCATATTGTTAAAAGCACCGTAAAATAGCAAATCAAGGGGCGAATCCTGCATGACTGAGTAAAACAAATGGACTTAATTTAAAGTTAGTTGAATATATTGAATATTCAGGGACTTCATGGTCTATTGAGGGTAAATACAGATGTAGGATCTTAATTTGATCACCCTGTTGTTGCAGGAAATGTCCAAACTGGTGGTGTATTCAAGGTTTAAAAAGGCTGCTAAGTTTGTAATTTCCACTTTAAAATACCAGGCTTGATTTGCTGTAACTAAAAATGTATCACAACCCCTACAAAAAATGTCCATATTCATTATAATCCAGCCAATAATTAATATTTTCCTGCTGTGAAAAACTGGTCTAATTAAGATCCTACACCTGTGTGCTAATAGAGGCACATCTCAAGGGAGCATTTAATATCTCAAGTGGCTGAACTCCCTGTGTGGGAGACGTAGCTACCATGCTGACCACGCTGCTCCTGTCACGTGCACGAGCACTGCAAAATACACATACAAGTTACCCATCTCCTCATTGGTTGTTAGGAGCATATACCCACGTGGGTGATTGAAAGCTGAACTGAGGTCCACACTCCAGTCCAGTTGGTTGTGGTAAAGCATCTTAAAATTGGTTGCCAAACCACCAAATAAAGTCCACAGAAGTTCCCCCTTTTTATCTGTGGATTAATTGTCAGAGTAGAGAAACACACGATTTTGTGTGACTTCAAAATCGGTTCAAAATTCTACAAAGATCCAGAAAAAAAATGGACCTTGTGCATTTCAGGTAAAACAACAACCCAATGTTTATCTCCCAGGACAAATTAGTTAGCAACAGCAAGCTAGCTAGCTAAATGTCCATGAATGTTTCATGTGTTTTGACTTGTCCCCAAATTAATATAGTTGGTTCAGAGTAAATGTTGATATTTCAACTTGCGTGTCCTGATCGCGTCTGGTGTGGGCGGAGAAAAACAAGATGGCGCTGGATTGGTGTAGTCAACATGTAAGGGCTGCATCCGAAATAGCACCTTATTCCCTGTGTAGTACACTACTTGCGACTAGCGTCCATAGAAAGTAGTGCACTAAATAGGGCTTTGGTCAAAAAGTAGTGCACTACATAGGGAATAGGTTGCCATTTGGGACATATCCAAGGACTAGCCCACATCAAAAAAATACTACAGTACTTACTATAGAATTATGTAGGTAACTGTAGTATACTGTAGAATACTATACTACAGTGTCCCTCGATTATGTGTAGTACTTACTATAGAATGTTATAGTATACTGTAGAATACTAACCCTAACCCATTTACCCACATTTGTGCAGCCAGGCAGGATCCTCGTGCCAAAACATTCCCGGTTGGTTCAAGCTTGGGCCAGGCAGGCTGGGCTGGGCTGTCATTGTCTCTCATCACATCCTGCTACCATGATGCACCACACCAAGGGATATACATAAAACATTCACCCTCACACTTCGTTTACACCCACTTCCCTAATGTAAACACAGCGACGGTGTAAAATGTACTATAAATCTTTCAGAGTGGAAATTATTTGAGGCCCACGGTGGGCAGATTTCACCAAACAATTCCTAAACGAGAGGAATTATGTTTGTAATTGTCAAGGCAACAACTAAAGACATGGTGGTTGAATATTTTTTTTTAGAGAAATATGGAATGAACCGCAGTGCCCATAAAGTGGACTGGAGACGGTAAATCTTTTAAGTAGCTGTTTTTTGCAAACTTCTGTGTCCACTTCAAGGACGAATGAGCAGCCCTCTAGTGTACACAGGAAGAGTACTACAGTACCAGTAGTAGCAGTGGTTTGTGGGCAAAAAAAGAAAGAAAAAAGAACTGAATCTTTTCTTTCGGCAAGATGAGAGAGTGAGAAACTTGTTTTGACTGCCAGCCGTGAGAGACTTGTTTCCTGCCATCGAGAAGGTTCATGTGTGTTTATACAGTAGGGTTAAGAGTGTCAGTCTCACATCCTTCACTGTTATTACAGTTTCAAAAGCTTGTCTCTGACACGGACTCTGTGACAAACAGGCAGACCATTTGGTCGGAGGTATAGAGAGTTAGAGAGAGACACAGTGAGGACTCCTTCGGCGTGTTTTATTTTGGCTGGAGATCCAGAGAGTTATAGATACAGTGAAGACTCCTTCGACATTTTTTCGTGCCCCGCCTGCCATTCAGAGGCATTGAACTCGCACTCAACTGTTGGCTGAAGTTATTATACCATTGAATGGCTTGAAGACGAACAGGGCCTATTCAACGAGATCCATTGAGTCAAATGGAAACTGAGTGAGCAAAGTCGAACAGGATTTGTTTGATATATATCAATGAATTTTGAGGTTATCCAGACCATTTCAACTGCCACGCCCCTCTTACCAAGGCATTTGACATATGTTCTGGGTGTGGAGCCTCTCACACAAAATAAAAGCACTGAAAGGGTATCATAACATGTTGAGGGGGTGGAAATATTCACACGTGCGCGTGTGTGTGTGTGTGTGTGTGTGTGCGTGTGTGCGTGTTTGTGTGTGTGTGTGTGTTTGTGTGTGTGTGTTTGTGTGTTTGTGTGTGTGTGTGTGTGTGTGTGTGTGTGTGTGTGTGTGTGTGTGTGTGTGTGTGTGTGTGTGTGTGTGTGTGTGTGTGTGTGTGTGTGCGTGCGTGTGTCACTGATTAACAAAGACCAGAGCAAAACAAAACCCCTGGCTATTGTCACTACTATCCTAAAGCTGGGAGAGGAACACATTCTCTGGTTCATACTGTGATCTGCTACAGACACTTTTCTGTCTAGATAACGCCCTTACCGTAATGTCACTACTTCTGTCTAGATATCACCCTTACCGTAATGTCACTTCTACTGTGTAGATAACACCCTTACCATAATGTCACTACTACTGTCTAGATATCACCCTAACCGTAATGTCACTACTACTGTCTAGATATCACCCTTACCGTAATGTCACTACTACTGACTAGATATCACCCTTACCGTAATGTCACTACTACTGACTAGATATCACCCTTACCGTAATGTCACTACTACTGTCTAGATAACACCCTTACCGTAATGTCACTACTACTGTCTAGATATCACCCTTACCGTAATGTCACTACTACTGACTAGATATCACCCTTACCGTAATGTCACTACTACTGTCTAGATATCACCCTTACCGTAATGTAACTACTACTGTGTAGATATCACCCTTACCGTAATGTCACTACTACTGTCTAGATAACACCCTTACCGTAATGTCACTACTACTGTCTAGATAACACCCTTACCGTAATGTCACTACTACTGTCTAGATAACGCCCTTACCGTAATGTCACTACTACTGTCTAGATATCACCCTTACCGTAATGTCACTACTACTGTCTAGATATCACCCTTACCGTAATGTCACTACTACTGTCTAGATAACACCCTTACCGTAATGTCACTACTACTGTCTAGATAACGCCCTTACCGTAATCTCACTACTACTGTCTAGATAACGCCCTTACCGTAATGTCACTACTACTGTCTAGATAATGCCCTTACCGTAATGTCACTACTACTGTGTAGATATCACCCTTACCGTAATGTCACTACTACTGTCCAGATAACGCCCTTACCGTAATGTCACTACTACTGTGTAGATAACACCCTTACCATAATGTCACTACTACTGTCTAGATATCACCCTAACCGTAATGTCACTACTACTGTCTAGATATCACCCTTACCGTAATGTCACTACTACTGACTAGATATCACCCTTACCGTAATGTCACTACTACTGACTAGATATCACCCTTACCGTAATGTCACTACTACTGTCTAGATAACACCCTTACCGTAATGTCACTACTACTGTCTAGATATCACCCTTACCGTAATGTCACTACTACTGACTAGATATCACCCTTACCGTAATGTCACTACTACTGTCTAGATATCACCCTTACCGTAATGTAACTACTACTGTGTAGATATCACCCTTACCGTAATGTCACTACTACTGTCTAGATAACACCCTTACCGTAATGTCACTACTACTGTCTAGATAACACCCTTACCGTAATGTCACTACTACTGTCTAGATAACGCCCTTACCGTAATGTCACTACTACTGTCTAGATATCACCCTTACCGTAATGTCACTACTACTGTCTAGATATCACCCTTACCGTAATGTCACTACTACTGTCTAGATAACACCCTTACCGTAATGTCACTACTACTGTCTAGATAACGCCCTTACCGTAATCTCACTACTACTGTCTAGATATCACCCTTACCGTAATGTCACTACTACTGTCTAGATATCACCCTTACCGTAATGTCACTACTACTGACTAGATATCACCCTTACCGTAATGTCACTACTACTGTCTAGATAACACCCTTACCGTAATGTCACTACTACTGTCTAGATAACACCCTTACCGTAATGTCACTACTACTGTCTAGATAACGCCCTTACCGTAATGTCACTACTACTGTCTAGATATCGCCCTTACCGTAATGTCACTGCTACTGTCTAGATAACGCCCTTACCGTAATGTCACTACTACTGTCTAGATATCACCCTTACCGTAATGTCACTACTACTGTCTAGATATCACCCTTACCGTAATGTCACTACTACTGTCTAGATAACGCCCTTACCGTAATGTCACTACTACTGTCTAGATAACGCCCTTACCGTAATGTCACTCTTTACCCTTTACTTAGCATTGACTAAACAGGGACAAGTCATCTCAGAGTAGATCTTGCCAGAGAAGTTCCAGACTTAGCCAACCAGCTCATATTTGTCGTATTTAAGCTGGCAGTGTATAAACTGAATAAGTCTACAGTATTAATTCCTTTATCTACAGTATATCATGCATGGTGGAGTTTAACTGTGTAGCTCTAAACCCATTGCTCTGTACCGTTTAACTGTGTAACTCTAAACCCATTACTCTGTACAGTTTGACCGTCACAGGGCCACACCTTAATGATATTAATTGGCTGGCTGGCTGAGAAAGAGAGAGCCTGGATGGCTGGCTGGCTGACTGGCTGGCTGAGAAAAAAAGAACCTGGCTGGCTGGCTGGCTGAGAAAGAGAGAGCCTGGATGGCTGGCTGGATGGTGGGCTGGCTGGCTGGCTGACTGGCTGGCTGAGAAAAAAATAACCTGGCTGGCTGACTGGCTGACTGACTGGCTGAGAAAGAGAGAGTCTGGCTGGCTGGCTGACTGACTGGCTGAGAAAGAGAGAGGCAGGCTGGCTGGCTGGCTGGCTGGGAAAGAGAGAGGCTGACTGGCTGACTGGCTGAGAAAGAGAGTCTGTCTGGCTGGCTGGCTGGCTGAGAAAGAGAGAGGCTGACTGGCTGACTGGATGGCTGGCTGAGAAAGAGAGAGGCTGGCTGGCTGGCTGGCTTGCTGAGAAAGAGAGTCTGTCTGGCTGGCTGGCTGACTGGCTGGCTGAGAAAGAGAGAGGCTGGCTGGCTGACTGGATGGCTGGCTGAGAAAGAGAGAGGCTGGCTGGCTGGCCGACTGGCTAGCTGGCTGAAAACACTCCCTGAGTGGTACAGTGCTTCACCTCATCGGACACAGAGACAGACAGAGACTGTCAGTCAGAGGAGTGAAATCAAAGGCTTGGCCTTAACATAGAACATGATTAAACATCTCTCTCTCTCTCTGTCTCTATTTTTCTTTCTCTCTCTTTCTCTCTCTATATTTTTACATTTTTTAATTCTTTTGGGAGGGGGCTATACGGATAGGGCTAAATTGAAATGTTTCTTACAGAATAAACATGGAGGGTTTGTGTGAGAGGTCTAACTGGTGTTTCCAAGTGTCCGCACACCTCTCCAAAGTGTGCACAGTTAGTTCCTAAGAACTAGGACTCAAAGAAGAGTCTTCAATCTGTAATTTTTAACCCGTATACAGTACAAGTGTAAAGGGTTACATTAATGAGATTTACAATCTAATTTAGAAAACAATCTAAACATTATCTAGTTTGGTAACAATTAAATCAACGACAATAAAGCTCACATTCATCCTACATGTACTTCGTATGCTGATTGATCTTAATCCAAGGTAGAATTTAAGGAAAACATACAGTGCCTTCAGAAACTATTCATACCCTTTTACTTATTCCACATTTTGTTGTGTTATAGCCTTAATTCAAAATTGATTCAATTGTTTTTTTTCTCAACCATCTACACACAATACCACAACCAATGTGACAGAACTTGATGAATTTTGAAAAGGATAATGGGCAAATGCTGCACAATCCAGGTGTGGAAAGCTCTTAGAGGTTTACCCAGAAAGACTCAAGGTGCTTCTGCAAAATATTGACTCGGGTGTAAATACTTATTTAAATGAGATATTTCTGTATTTCTATTATCAAATTATTTGCCAATTTAAAAAAAAAAAAAAGGCAAATAATTTGATAATAGAAATACAGAAATATCTCAAAATTTTTCAGACTCACCTCGTGTCTTTCTGGGTAAACCTCCTTTTTTTTATAGTGTACAAGCTTCCTTCTTTTCATTCTGTCAATTAGGTTAGCATTGTGGAGTAACTACAATGTTGTTGACCCATCCTTAGTTTTCTCCTATCACAACCAAATTTCTGAGCGGTTTCCTTCCTCTCTGGCAACTGAGTTAGTAAGGACGCCTGTATCTTTGTAGTGTCTGGGATTATTGATACGCCATCCAAAGTGTAATTAATAACTTCACCATGCTCAAAGGGATATTAAATGTCTGCTTTTTGGATTTTTAATCTACCATCTACCAATAGATGTCCTTTGTGAAGCATTGGAAAACCTCTCTGGTCTTTGTGGTTGAATCTGGGTTTGAAATGCACTGCTCGACTGAGGGACCTTACAGATAATTGTATGTGTGGGGTCCAGAGATGAGGTAGTCCTTAAAAAAATCATGTTAAACACTATTATTGAACACACAGTGAGTCCATGCAACTTGTAATGTGACATGTTAAGCAAATGTTTACTCCTGAACTTATTTAGGCTTGTCATAACAAAGGGGTTGAATATTTATTCACTTAAGACATTTCAATTTTTTATTTAGTTGTAATAAAATATATTCAAAAATCCACTGACATTATGGAGTATTGTGTGTAGTACAGTGACCAACAAAACATCTAAATGTAATTCATTTTAAATTCAGGCTGCAACAACAACAAAATGTGTGAGGAAAAAGTCAAGGGGTGTGAATACTTCCTGAAGCCACTGTACATACATCTTTATATTAGTTCACTTGAGAGCTAACTGTGCTAATGAGAAATCTAAGAACATCGGAAGCCGTATTTGAATTCCAGTAAGAATACTCTATCATCAGTATCCTTTGTACTGTCACGTTCTAAAAGTCCACAGGATTACACTGGGCAATCTGACTGAGACATATTTGCAGGTGTAATCCTCTCCTTTGTTGCGCCCTTTATTTTTGGAGCTTGCTCCTCCTGCTCGGGGACTGGGTGTTGTCATGGACACAAAGCCTCACAGAGCAATAAAATGGAAGGGTATCACTACACCAAGGTTAGGGCATTGAAGGGGGTTGGGGCCCTAAACTCCCAGAGGTGTACATTTTGTCATTCTATTGCAGCAAATTGGCCCTTTGCTACAGATACCTAAATAAAGAGATAAATACAAAGACCTTGACTTTTCTACCCACAATGCATTTTTTTTTCAGGTAGAAAATTCGGTCCCTGACCATGCAGGGAGGATTATGGTTGACTAAACCAAATCCATTCAATCCCCACTTACCCCCTCGTCTCGAAACGACTCACTCACAGTTTTTACATTTAGCAGACGCTCTTATCCAGAGCAATTAGGGTTAAGTGCCTTTCTCAATGGCACATCAACAAATGTTTCACCTAGTCAACTCTTGGATTCATACCAGCGACTTTTTGGATACTGGCTTGATGTGCTTAACCACGAGGATACCTGTCTCTCCTCACAAATGCACAGAGACATGTCCTAACAGTCAAACTGATGGAAAGGAAAGGGCATTAGGCTTTCAGAGGGCAGAGTGAAAAGGTCATGGTCTCCCTCCTTTTCTCTCTCTCTCTGCTCTCCATCTCTCTCTCTCCCTCTCCCTCTCCACTTTCTCACTATCTCTCTCTCTCTGCTCTCCATCTCTCTCTCTCTCTCTCCCTCTATACCTCTCTCTCTCTCCCTCTATACCTCTGCTATCTCTCTCTCCCTCTGCTATCTCTCTCTCTCTCCCTCTGCTCTCTCTCTCTCTCCTTCTCTCTCCCTCTGCTATCTCTCTCCCTCTCCGCTTTCTCACTATCTCTCTCTCTTTCCCTCCCTGCTCCCCCCTCCACTCTCTCTCCCTGCTATCTCTCTCTCCCCTCTGCTCTCCCTCTCTGCTCTCTCTCTCTCTGCTATCTCTCTTTCCCTCCCTGCTCCCCCTCTACGCCCTCTCACTATCTCTCTCTCCCTGTTATCTCTCTCCCTCTCCCTGTTATCTCTTTCTCAATCTCTGCTCTCTCACTATCTCTCTCCCTCTGCTATCTCTCTTTCCTTCCCTGCTCCCCCTCTCCGCTCTCTCTCTCCCTGCTATCTCTCTCTCCGCTCTCTCTCCCTCTCTCTTTCCCTCCCTGCTCACCCCTCTCCGCTCTCTCTCACTCTCTCTCTCTCTGCGCTCTCGATTCAATTTCAGTTTCAATCCAATTCAATTTCAATTTAAGAGGCTTTATTGGCATGGGAAACATATGTTAACATTGCCAAAGCAAGTGAAATAGATAATAAACAAAAGTGAAATAAACATTACACTCACAAAGGCTCCAAAGGAATAGAGACATTTCAAATGTCATATTATGTCTATATGCAGTGTTGTAATGAAGTGCAAACAGTTAAAGTACAAAAGGGAAAATAAATAAACATAAAAATGGGTTGTATTTACAATGTTGTTTGTTCTTCACTGGTTGCCCTTTTCTGGTGGCAACAGGTCACAAATCTTGCTGCTGTGATTGCACACTGTAGTATTTCACCCAATAGATATGGGAGTTTCTCAAAATGTGATTTGTTTTCAAATTCTTTGTGGGTCTGTGTATTCTGAGGGAAATATGTCTCTCTAATATGGTCATACATTGGGCAGGAGGTTAGGAAGTACAGCTCAGTTTCCACCTCATTTTGTGGTCAGTGAGCACATAGCCTGTCTTCTCTTGAGAGCCAGGTCTGCCTACGGCGGTCTTTCTCAATAGCAAGGCTATGCTCACTGAGTCTGTACATAGTCAAAGCTTTCCTTATGTTTGGGTCAGTCAGTCACAGTGGTCAGGTATTCTGCCACGGTGTACTCTCTGATTAGGGCCAAATAGCATTCTAGTTTGCTTTGTTTTTTTTGTTAATTCTTTCCAATGTGTCAAGTAATTACTTGCTTTCTAATGATTTGGTTGTATCTAATTGTGTTGCTGTCCTGGGGCTCTGTGGGGTGTGTTTGTGTTTGTGAACAGAGCACCAGGACCAGCTTGCTAAGGGGACTCTTATCCAGGTTCATCTCTCTCTCTCTCTGGGCTCTGAGGGGAATCATCTATATCAATATTTACCTTATCTTGATCTAAAATGACTTTAGACCAAATAAAATGTTGTTTTTTTTATCAACAACTATACTGAACAAAAATATAAACGCAACATACAATCTCAACGATTTTTACAGAGTTAAACTTCATATGAGGAAATCAATTGAAATCAATTGAAATAAATTCAATAAGCCCTAATCTATGGATTTCACATGACTGGGCAGAGGCGTAGCCATGGGTCGGCCTGGGAGGCCATAGGCCCACCCACTTGGGAGCCATATAGGTATTTTCCCCACAAAAAGGCAGAAATACTAAATTTCATCAGCCAACCCGGACAGGGTGGCTGGTCTCAGACCATCTCGCAAGGGAAGAAGCCAGATATGGAGGTCCTGGGCAGGCGTGGTAACACGTGATCTGCGGTTGTGAGGCCGGTTTGATGTGCTGCCAAATTCTCGAAAATGACGTTGGAGGCAGCTTATGCTAGAAAAATGAACATTCAATTCTCTGGTGGACATTCACGCAGTCAGCATGCCAATTCCACGCTCCCTCAACTTGAGACATCTGTGGCATTATGTTGTATGACAAAACTGCACATTTTAGAGTGGCCTTTTATTGTCCACAGCACAAGGTGCACCTGTGTAATGGCCATGTTGTTTAATCAGCTTCTTGATATGCCACACCTGTCAGGTGGATGGATTATTTTAGCAACGGAGAAATGCTCACTAACAGGGATGTAAACAAATTTGTGCACAAAAATATGAGAGAAATAAGCTTTTTGTGCATATGGAACATTTCTGTTATCTTTTATTTCAGCTCATGAAACACGGAACCAACACTTTACATGTGTCGTTTTATATTTTTGTTCAGTGTAGTAAGTGTGAGTCGTATGTTAAGGCCCCTAATCCATACGCTGTAACAGTGTCACACTGTTGCGTGGAGCATAAACACTCAAAACATCCCACTGGGCACAAACTGGTTGAAACAACATTGTTTACACGTCTTTTCAACAACAACAACAACGTCAATGTGATGACGTTGAATCAACATGGAAAACTGATTTGGATTTGCAAAAGTTATCAACGTAAAGGAATTTCGGACACGTCTTTTTTTTTTGTCTAAATCCAATGAGATGACCAATACTCTCCACGTTTTGTTTATATTTGTGTTCAGTATAATTTACTACATGTCATACATAAAAAGGGAAGAGGGCCTTAAAAAGTGATACTTATGTGTGACACAGTTTAGTCTCTGGAATGAATCTTTCAGATCATAATTCAGGATTTTATTAGGGTCCATATTACCCAAGATGCAACACAGGGTTCCTACTTGGCAGCACACAGAGAAATAGCTCTTTAATGACATATAATTTTCTCTTTATGAAAGAAAAGCAAACTAAAGCAAGTTTAAGTCACACACATAAGCTCATATAGAGCGAACATCACAGCAGATGGAAACAGAACAAATTATAAAGGTATATCATCACATTGTTTTATTATTATTATTATTATCATTATTTATTATATGTCTTATATAGGCATGAATGTCATGTGGCAATCTTTTTCTACAAACCAAACTAGCAAACAAAAAAAAATAAAAAATCATGTTGTGAACAATACAATCGAAAGGTTAAAAAGTTGAGTTTAGCGCAGGTTGGTTTGACAGTATACCTCAGCTGTAAGCATCATGTTTTTATACTACGGAGATACACATTTAAATTCCCTCTCTGACATTATAATAGCAACAACTCATTCTGTTGAAGTTATATTAATTTAAAGCTATATTAATTTAAAGCTATATTAATTTAAAGTTATATACATTTATAACCGTATTAACAAAGAGGGTGTGACACAGTTATTGGAACCAGATATTGGAACCAGATATTTCCTTGGTTATACTGGAAGATTCCATCCTCAAGAGTATAATATAACAATTTGGCTTTTTCCATGCAATTTCTTTCTCTGTCTAAAGTAGTCTTGGCAGAAACCACATGTTGTCACGTAGATTTGACACGTGTAGCATCACTCAACAACATACAGACATGTCTTCATGCCATAGTGGAAGGACAAAAAGGCTTCTCAACAGTTTTTACCCACAAGCCTTAAGACTCCTGAACAGGTAATCAAATGGCTACTGCTACTCTCTGTTCATCATATATGCATAGTCACTTTAACCATATCTACATGTACATATTACCTCAATCAGCCTGACTAATCGGTGTCTGTATGTAGCCTCGCTACTTTTATAGCCTCGCTACTTTTATAGCCTCGCTACTGTATATAGCCTCTCTACTGTATATAGCCTGTTTTTTTACTGTTGTTTTATTTCTTTACTTACCTATTGTTCACCTAATACATTTTTTGCACTATTGGTTAGTAAGTAAGCATTTCACTGTAAGGTCTACACCTGTTGTATTCGGCGCACGTGACAAATAAAGTTTGATTTGATTTGATCTTGGGGACACTTGCGTTGACATTTCTCTACATGTACTCAGCTGATGCAAAGGGAATTCATTCACTGTGGGTCTGGTCCTCTACACCATGCCTTCTCTCTTGTGATTGGATTTCATGACAAATTAACTTTCACATTCTTTTCAAGAATACCGTCATAATTCATAAATCCTGTTCAAGACTATGGCAATTAATCTTGTAACCTAGAGAGGCCTTTCAGAGCCATTCATCTCGTATGTTCAAGCTGGAGCCAAGATATTAACCCAGCGAAGGGGTCTCTGTTTTCTTCACACGCACGCACACACACACACACACACACTCAGAACACACATACATGGAACACACACACACACACGCACAAAACACACACACACAGAACACACACACACACAGAACACACACACACAGAACACACACACACACAGACAGTACACACACACCCTAAAGGGGATAAAAAATATTTTATGCACCATCCTACAGTGCTGAGATCCTTGGATTTTTCAACATTTGTGAGGTTTTGTAGGGTGTAAAGAACAGCTTTGATGTCACAGTATATCTTTCTGAGCTGCTTGGCTCCGGCCTGGCATACACCTTCAGGTTTCACTTACCACAGCACCAAAAGTCTAATTTAAAGGGCTGGCTTATGGAAATTGGACTTTATATACTGCCAGCTTTTCTCCGAGTGCTTTAACAGCTTCTCTGTGCTGGTGACCGTAACTCACATGTAAAAGTGTTTGGCCAAAAGCAGGGCTGGTTCCTGGTGCGAGAAATACTTGTCTCTTTGGGAATCTAGATGCGGCCCGAACAGCCATGGAAAGGAGATCAAACAGAATACTTATATTCTGGTCTGGTTTTATTTCTCAAAGTAAAGCAATGATTTTGTGATTTGTTAGTTAGTGTGTGTGTGATTTGTTAGTTAGTTAGTGTGTGTGTGTGTGTGTGTGTGTGTGTGTGTGTGTGTGTGTGTGTGTGTGTGTGTGTGTGTGTGTGTGCGTGCGTGCGTGCGTGCGTGCGTGCGTGCGTGCGTAATAGGAGTTTCAACAACTGCTACAAACACCTCATCTAAGACCTGCTTAAAAAAAGGGGAAAAACATTTAAATTAAGTTATTCAGTAGCCACATGTTAAACATCAGGCAATTTGGCCCAACCTATGGGATGTCAATTACAATCGAAATTCCTTATGTAGACAACTGAACATAAAGTGAATTCACTTAGCATATCAAATTCCACTGACAAAGACACATATGGGAGCCTCTATCTATATCTCTGGCCTGTGTTGGACTAAATGTGCACCTTGGGACAGGGAAAAGGCTGTAACATAAGCTTGTTTCTCTTTAATATCCTTGCCAATTTATTCCTCTTGTCTGTCAGTGGTGCCATCCATCTGTAACATGAAGACAATGATGAAGGCATCTCCGACTTGGCAGCTGTGTCGTCTTGTCAGAAGGAAATAAGTCCTTTGCAT
>NC_074677.1:7548495-7565995 GCF_029448725.1 Salvelinus fontinalis
GAGGAGGGGAAACTCTGAGCTTCACTAGAGGAGGGGAAGTTCTGAGCATCACTAGAGGAGGGGACACTCTGAGCTCTGCCAGGAAGGTGAACTCTGAGCTTCACTAGCGGAGGGTAAACTCTGAGGTTCACTAGAGGAGGGTAAACTCTGAGCATCACTAGAGGAGGGGAAACTCTGAGTTTCACTAGAGGAGGGGAAACTCTGACCTTCACTAGAGGAGGGGAAACTCTGAGCTCCGCCAGAGGAGGGGAAACTCTGAGCTCCGCCAGAGGAGGGGAAACTCTGAGCTCCGCCAGAGGAGGGGAAACTCTGGACTTCACTAGAGGAGGGGAAACTCTGAGCTTCACTAGAGGAGGGGAAACTCTGAGCTTCACTAGAGGAGGGGAAACTCTGAGCTTCACTAGAGGAGGGGAAACTCTGAGTTTCACTAGAGGAGGGGAAACTCTGAGTTTCACTAGAGGAGGGGAAACTCTGAGCATCACTAGAGGAGGGGAAACTCTGAGCTTCACTAGAGGAGGGGAAACTCTGAGCTCCGCCAGAGGAGGGGAAACTCTGAGCTCCGCCAGAGGAGGGGAAACTCTGAGCTCCGCCAGAGGAGGGGAAACTCTGAGCTCCGCCAGAGGAGGGGAAACTCTGAGCTCCGCCAGAGGAGGGGAAACTCTGAGCTCCGCCAGAGGAGGGGAAACTCTGAGCTTCTCTAGAAGAGGGCAAACTCTGAGCATCACTAGAGGAGGGGATACTCTGAGTTTCACTAGAGGAGGGGAAACTCTGAGCTTCACTAGAGGAGGGGAAACTCTGAGCTTCACTAGAGGAGGGGAAACTCTGAGCTTCACTAGAGGAGGGGAAACTCTGAGCTTCACTAGAGGAGGGGAAACTCTGAGCTTCACTAGAGGAGGGGAAGCTCTGAGCATCACTAGAGGAGGGGAAACTCTGAGCTCTGCCAGGAGGGTGAACTCTGAGCTTCACTAGCGGAGGGTAAACTCTGAGCTTCACTAGAGGAGGGTAAACTCTGAGCATCACTAGAGGGTAAACTGAGCTTCACTAGAGGAGGGTAAACTCTGAGCTTCACTAGAGGAGGGGGAACTCTGACCATCACTAGAGGAGGGGAAACTCTGAGCATCATTAGAGGAGGGGAAACTCTGAGCATCATTAGAGGAGGGGAAACTCTGAGCATACTAGAGGAGGGGTAACTCTGAGCTCCGCCAGAGGAGGGGAAACTCTGAGCTCCGCCAGAGGAGGGGAAACTCTGAGCTCCGCCAGAGGAGGGCAAACTCTGAGCTCCGCCAGAGGAGGGGAAACTCTGAGCTCCGCCAGAGGAGGGGAAACTCTGAGCTCCGCCAGAGGAGGGGAAACTCTGAGCTCCGCCAGAGGAGGGGAAACTCTGGACTTCACTCGAGGAGGGTAAACTCTGATCTTCACTAGACGAGGGGAAACTCTGAGCTTCACTAGAGGAGGGGAAACTCTGAGCTTCACTAGAGGAGGGGAAACTGAGCTTCACTAGAGGAGGGTAAACTCTGAGCATCACTAGAGGAGGGGAAACTCTGAGCATCACTAGAGGAGGGGAAACTCTGAGCTTCACTAGAGGAGGGGAAACTCTGAGCTTCACTAGAGGAGGGGAAACTCTGAGCTTCACTAGAGGGGAAACTCTGAGCTTCACTAGAGGGGAAACTCTGAGATTCCCTAGAGGAGGGGAAACTCTGAGCATCACTAGAGGAAGGGAAACTGAGGTTCACTAGAGGAGGGGAAACTCTGAGCTTCATTAGAGGAGGGGAAACTGAGCTTCACTAGAGGAGGGGAAACTCTGAGTTTCACTAGATGAGGGTAAACTCTGAGCTTCACTAGAGGAGGGGGAAACTCTGAGCTTCACTAGAGGAGGGGGAAACTCTGAGCTTCACTAGAGGAGGGGAAACTCTGAGCATCAATAGAGGAGGGGAACCTCTGAGCTTAAATAGAGGAGGGGAAACTGAACATCACTAGAGGAGGGGAAACTCTGAGCATCATTAGAGGAGGGGAAACTCTGAGCATCATTAGAGGAGGGGAAACTCTGAGCATCACTAGAGGAGGGGAAACCCTGAGCATCACTAGAGAAGGGGAAACTCTGAGCATCACTAGAGGAGGGGAAACTCTGAGCTTCACTAGAGGAGGGGAAACTCTGAGCTCCGCCAGAGGAGGGGAAACTCTGAGTTCCGCCAGAGGAGGGGAAACTCTGAGCTCCGCCAGAGGAGGGGAAACTCTGGACTTCACTAGAGGAGGGTAAACTCTGAGCTTCACTAGAGGAGGGGTAACTCTGAGCATCACTAGAGGAGGGGAAACTCTGAGCTTCACTAGAGGAGGGGAAACTCTGAGATTCACTAGAGGAGGGGAAACTCTGAGCTCCGCCAGAGGAGGGGAAACTCTGAGCTCCGCCAGAGGAGGGGAAACTCTGAGCTCCGCCAGAGGAGGGGAAACTCTGAGTTTCACTAGAGGAGGGGAAACTCTGAGCTTCACTAGAGGAGGGGGAACTCTGACCATCACTAGAGGAGGGGAAACTCTGAGTTTCACTAGAGGAGGGGGAACTCTGACCATCACTAGAGGAGGGGAAACTCTGAGTTTCACTAGAGGAGGGGAAACTCTGAGCTTCACTAGAGGAGGGGGAACTCTGACCATCACTAGAGGAGGGGAAACTCTGAGTTTCACTAGAGGAGGGGAAACTCTGAGCTTCACTAGAGGAGGGGAAACTGAGCTTCACTAGAGGAGGGGAAACTCTGAGCTTCACTAGAGGATGGTAAACTCTGAGCTTCACTAGAGGAGGGGTAAACTCTGAGCATCACTAGAGGAGGGGAAACTCTGCGCTCCGCCAGAGGAGGGGAAACTCTGCGCTTCACTAGAGGAGAGAAAACTGCAGAGCTCACTAATCCTCCGGACCTGACCTTAAGCAATCAGTCGTGGATCCCCATACAGGCCGAGACACCCTGTGCAGGCTGATCAAAGCCTGTCAGCCTCCACAGCCTCCCACTCGGGCCTGAAATATGGCCTGGTGGTTTTAGCCAAGCCAGGGGACCCTCGACCTGAGCTAAACAACCAGGAGACAGACCCAGCTGCTGCCTTTACGCAGCTCTAACAGAGACAAAGGGAGAGAGAAGGCAGGAATACGGAGCAGGGAGGAAGATGGAGCATGGAGAGAGGCAGGGAGAGAGAGAGAAAGAAAGAGGGTAGGAAGAGAGAAGGGAGAGAGCGAAAGAGACAGAGAGGGTAGGAAGAGAGAGGCAGAGAGAAGGGAGAGAGAGAGAGATAGGGTAGGAAGAGAGAGGCAGGGAGAAGGGAAGGAGAGAAAGAGAGCGAGAAAGAGAAAGCGAGAGCAGGGTGAGAAAGGGTAGGAAGAGAGAGGCAAGGAGAAGGGAGGGAGGGAGAGAATGGGGTAGGAAGACAAGAGGCAGGGAGAAGGGAGAGAGAGAGAAATGGGGTAGGAAGACAGAGGCAGGGAGAAGGGAGGGGGGGAGAGATGGGGTAGGAAGACAGAGGCAGGGAGAAGGGAGGGGGAGAGAGATGGGGTAGGAAGACAGAGGCAGGGAGAAGGGAGGGGGAGAGAGATGGGGTAGGAAGACAGAGGCAGGGAGAAGGGAGGGGGAGAGAGATGGGGTAGGAAGACAGAGGCAGGGAGAAGGGAGGGAGAGAGAGATGGGGTAGGAAGAGAGGCAGGGAGAAGGGAGGGAGAGAGAGATGGGGTAGGAAGAGAGAGGCAGGGAGAAGGGAGAGAGAGATGGGGTAGGAAGAGAGGCAGGGAGAAGGGAGAGAGAGATGGGGTAGGAAGAGAGAGGCAGGGAGAAGGGAGAGAGAGGTGGGGTAGGAAGAGAGAGGCAGGGAGGAGGGAGAGAGAGATGGGGTAGGAAGAGAGAGGCAGGGAGAAGGGAGGGAGAGAGAGATGGGGTAGGAAGACAAGAGGCAGGGAGAAGGGAGGGAGAGAGAGGTGGGGTAGGATGAGAGGCAGGGAGAAGGGAGGGAGAGAGAGATGGGGTAGGAAGAGAGAGGCAAGGAGAAGGGAGGGAGAGAGGGAGAGAGAGATGGGGTAGGAAGAGAGAGGCAGGGAGAAGGGAGAGAGAGGTGGGGTAGGAAGAGAGAGGCAGGGAGAAGGGAGAGAGAGGTGGGGTAGGAAGAGAGAGGCAGGGAGAAGGGAGGGAGAGAGAGATGGGGTAGGAAGACAGAGGCAGGGAGAAGGGAGGGAGAGAGAAGGCAGGAATGAGGACCAAGGAGGAAAATGGAGCATGGAGAGAGGCAGGGAGAGCAGTGGTGACCATTAGGGTGGGGACCATTAGGATGGGGACCATTAGGGTGTAGTGGGGTGGGGACCATTAGGGGTGTAGTGGGGTGGGGACCATTGGAGTGTAGTGGGGTGGGGACCATTAGGGTGTAGTGGGGTGGGGACCATTAGGGTGTAGTTATGTGGGGACCATTAGGGTGTAGTGGGGTGGGGACCATTAGGGTGTAGTGGGGTGGGGACCATTAGGGTGTAGTGGGGTGGGGACCATTAGGGTGTAGTGGGGTGGGGACCATTAGGGTGTAGTGGGGTGGGGACCATTGGGGTGTAGTGGGGTGGGGACCATTGGGGTGTAGTGGGGTGGGGACCATTGGGGTGTAATGGGGTGGGGACCATTGGGGTGTAATGGGGTGGGGACCATTAGGGTGTAGTGGGGTGGGGACCAATAGGGTCTAGTGGGGTGGGGACCATTAGGGTGTAGTGGGGTGGGGACCATTAGGGTGTAGTGGGGTGGGGACCATTAGGGTGTAGTGGGGTGGGGACCCTTAGGGTGTAGTGGGGTGGGGACCATTAGGGTGTAGTGGGGTGGGGACCATTGGGGTGTAGTGGGGTGGGGACCATTGGGGTGTAGTGGGGTGGGGACCATTGGGTGAGGAACATTGGGGTGTAGTGGGGTGGGGACCATTGGAGTGTAGTGGGGTGGGGACCATTGGGGTGTAGTGGGGTGGGGACCATTGGGGTGTAGTGGGGTGGGGACCATTGGGGTGTAGTGGGGTGGGGACCATTGGGGTGTAGTGGGGTGGGGACCATTGGGGTGTAGTGGGGTGGGGACCATTGGGGTGTAGTGGGGACCATTAGGGTGTAGTGGGGTGGGGACCATTGGGGTGGGGACCATTAGGGTGTAGTGGGGTGGGGACCATTGGGGTGTAGTGGGGTGGGGACCATTGGGTGAGGAACATTGGGGTGTAGTGGGGTGGGGACCATTGGAGTGTAGTGGGGTGGGGACCATTGGGGTGTAGTGGGGTGGGGACCATTGGGGTGTAGTGGGGTGGGGACCATTGGGGTGTAGTGGGGTGGGGACCATTGGGGTGTAGTGGGGTGGGGACCATTGGGGTGTAGTGGGGTGGGGACCATTGGGGTGTAGTGGGGACCATTAGGGTGTAGTGGGGTGGGGACCATTGGGAGAGAGAGGTGAGGTAGGATGAGAGGCAGGGAGAAGGGAGGGAGAGAGAGATGGGGTAGGAAGAGAGAGGCAGGGAGAAGGGAGGGAGAGAGAGATGGGGTAGGAAGAGAGAGGCAAGGAGAAGGGAGGGAGAGAGGGAGAGAGAGATGGGGTAGGAAGAGAGAGGCAGGGAGAAGGGAGAGAGAGGTGGGGTAGGAAGAGAGAGGCAGGGAGAAGGGAGGGAGAGAGAGATGGGGTAGGAAGAGAGAGGCAGGGAGAAGGGAGGGAGAGAGAGATGGGGTAAGAAGAGAGAGGCAGGGAGAAGGGAGGGAGAAGGGAGAGAGAGATGGGGTAGGAAGAGAGAGGCAGGGAGAAGGGAGAGAGAGGTGAGGTAGGATGAGAGGCAGGGAGAAGGGAGGGAGAGGGAGATGGGGTAGGAAGAGAGAGGCAGGGAGAAGGGAGGGAGAGAGAGATGGGGTAGGAAGAGAGAGGCAGGGAGAAGGGAGGGAGAAGGGAGAGAGATATGGGGTAGGAAGAGAGAGGCAGGGAGAAGGGAGAGAGAGAGAGATGGGGTAGGAAGACAGAGGCAGGGAGAAGGGAGGGAGAAGGGAGAGAGAGATGGGGTAGGAAGAGAGAGGCAGGGAGAAGGGAGAGAGAGGTGGGGTAGGAAGAGAGAGGCAGGGAGGAGGGAGGGAGAGAGAGATGGGGTAGGAAGACAGAGGCAGGGAGAAGGGAGGGAGAGAGAAGGCAGGAATGAGGACCAAGGAGGAAAATGGAGCATGGAGAGAGGCAGGGAGAGCAGTGGTGACCATTAGGGTGGGGACCATTAGGATGGGGACCATTAGGGTGTAGTGGGGTGGGGACCATTAGGGTGTAGTGGGGTGGGGACCATTGGAGTGTAGTGGGGTGGGGACCATTAGGGTGTAGTGGGGTGGGGACCATTAGGGTGTAGTTATGTGGGGACCATTAGGGTGTAGTGGGGTGGGGACCATTAGGGTGTAGTGGGGTGGGGACCATTAGGGTGTAGTGGGGTGGGGACCATTGGGGTGTAGTGGGGTGGGGACCATTGGGGTGTAGTGGGGACCATTAGGGTGTAGTGGGGTGGGGACCATTGGGGTGGGGACCATTGGGGTGTAGTGGGGTGGGGACCATTGGGGTGTAGTGGGGTGGGGACCATTGGGGTGTAGTGGGGTGGGGACCATTGGGGTGTAGTGGGGACCATTAGGGTGTAGTGGGGTGGGGACCATTGGGGTGGGGACCATTAGGGTGTAGTGCGGTGGGGACCATTGGGGTGTAGTGGGGTGGGGACCATTGGGTGTAGTGGGGTGGGGACCATTGGGGTGTAGTGGGGTGGGGACCATTGGGGTGTAGTGGGGTGGGGACCATTGGGGTGTAGTGGGGTGGGGACCATTGGGGTGTAGTGGGGTGGGGACCATTGGGGTGTAGTGGGGTGGGGACCATTGGGGTGTAGTGGGGTGGGGACCATTAGGGTGTAGTGGGGTGGGAACCATTGGGGTGTAGTGTTGTGGGGACCATTAGGGTGTAATGGGGTGGGGACCATTAGGGTGTAGTGGGGTGGGGACCATTGGAGTGTAGGGTACGAGACAAGGATACATCCGTTATGGGTACGAGACAAGGATACATCCGTTATGGGTACGAGGCAACGATACATCCGTTATAGGTACAGGACACCCATTATAGGTACGAGGCAACGAGACATCCGTTACGGGTATGAGACAACGAGAGATCCGTTATGGGTATACAATTACATCCGTTATAGGTACAGGACACCCATTATAGGTACGAGACAACGAGACATCCGTTATGGGTATGAGACAACGATACATCCGTTATGGGTACCAGGCAACGAGACATCCGTTATGGGTATGAGACAACGATACATCCGTTACGGGTATGAGACAACGAGAGATCCGTTATGGGTATACAATTACATCCGTTATAGGTACAGGACACCCATTATAGGTACGAGACAACGAGACATCCGTTATGGGTATGAGACAACGATACATCCGTTACGGGTATGAGACAACGAGAGATCCGTTATGGGTATACAATTACATCCGTTATAGGTACAGGACACCCATTATAGGTACGAGGCAACGAGACATCCGTTATGGGTATGAGACAACGATACATCCGTTATGGGTACGAGGCAACGATACATCCGTTATGGGTACGAGGCAACGATACATCCGTTATGGGTATGAGGCAACGAGACATCCGTTATGGGTATGAGGCAACGAGACATCCGTTATGGGTATGAGGCAACGATACATCCGTTATGGGTATGAGGCAACGAGACATCCGTTATGGGTATACAATTACATCCGTTATGGGTACGAGACACCCATTATAGGTACGAGACAACGAGACATCCGTTATGGGTACGAGACAAGGAGACATCCGTTATGGGTATGAGGCAACGAGACATCCGTTATGGGTATACAATTACATCCGTTATGGGTACGAGACAACGAGACATCCGTTATGGGTATGAGGCAACGAGACATCCGTTATGGGTATACAATTACATCCGTTATGGGTACGAGACAAGGAGACATCCGTCATGGGTATACAATTACATCCGTTATGTGTATACAATTACATCCGTTATGGGTATGAGGCAACGAGACATCCGTTATGGGTATACAATTACATCCGTTATGGGTATACAATTACATCGGTTATGGGTACGAGACACTCATTATAGGTACGAGGCAATGAGACGCCCATTATAGGTACGGGGCAATGAGACGCCCATTATAGGTACGGGGCAATGAGACGCCCATTATAGATACGAGTCAATGAGACGCCCATTATAGGTACGGGGCAATGAGACGCCCATTTTAGGTACGAGGCAATGAGACGCCCATTATAGGTACGGGGCAATGAGACGCCCATTATAGGTACGGGGCAATGAGACGCCCATTATAGATACGAGTCAATGAGACGCCCATTATAGGTACGGGGCAATGAGACGCCCATTTTAGGTACGAGTCAATGAGACGCCCATTATAGATACGAGTCAATGAGACGCCCATTATAGGTACGAGGCAATGAGACGCCCATTATAGGTACGGGGCAATGAGACGCCCATTATAGGTACGGGACAATGAGACACCCATTATAGGTACGAGGCAATGAGACGCCCATTATAGGTACGAGGCAATGAGACGCCCATTATAGGTACGAGGCAATGAGACGCCCATTATAGGTACGAGGCAATGAGACGCCCATTATAGATACGGGGCAATGAGACACCCATTATAGGTACGAGGCAATGAGACGCCCATTATAGGTACGGGGCAATGAGACGCCCATTATAGGTACGAGGCAATGAGACGCCCATTATAGATACGAGTCAATGAGACGCCCATTATAGGTACGAGTCAATGAGACGCCCATTATAGGTACGAGTCAATGAGACGCTCATTATAGGTACGAGGCAATGAGACGCCCATTATAGGTACGGGGCAATGAGACGCCCATTATAGGTACGGGGCAATGAGACGCCCATTATAGGTACGAGTCAATGAGACGCTCATTATAGGTACGAGGCAACAACACATCCAGTAGTTGTATTCTGACTGTGACAGTGGGAGATTAGTACCGCTATACCAGACAGACAGACAGACAGACAGACAGACAGACAGACAGAGACAGAGACAGAGACAGAGACAGAGACAGAGACAGAGACGTTTTTTCTTCAATATTGAAAACTATTTAAAAATATTAAATAAAATTTAAATATAATTGTTATGTTATACTGACTATAAACAAAGATCAAATTGTGGGATGTGTAATAATTTGAAACACAAATTCCTTTTTACACATGACTCTTTGAAAGGCAGTTTTTTGTGGCTATTTTCTCTGCTGGAACGACGGTTGCTCACATACCATCAAACCCCTGTGTCCACATTAACTTTGCATGACGCTGCATACTGTTAAGCAACTCAAAGGGATCGCTCATCACAACGTGTTGTTTAAATGACACCACTCAAATTACAACACTACACACACACACCAGCCTCCACCCTGATCCATTCATCTGCTGTGTGCATTGTCTGCAAATCCAGAAAATGAATTAGTCACACACATGTTTACATGTGTACACAAACACGCCCATACATAAATACACTGACACACACACACGTAGTCTACACTGGTGGTCTTGCAGGGGAGGGGGGGGGGGGGGGGGGGGGGGGGGGGGGTAATGTTCTCTCTCTTAAGTCTCTTGCGGGCGGGCGAGACAAAAGAGACATTTCTGCAAGTAAACAAGACGTCGTGTTTGGGCACCGTACCTGAGAAACCCCCCCCCCCACCCCCCCCCCCCCCCCAGCCGACTACTGCATTCACACACACACACACACACACACACACACACACACACACACACACACACACACACACACACACACACACAAAATCAGAGCAAAGCCAACTACGGTCTTTCAGAACATCTCAGAAACACTAGATCAGCTTCACAACATAAGACCAAATCTAACAATAGCCATCCGCACCTGCTTTATCACTGTGGTAGAGTTACAATGTTTTCATTTTAACTAAATATTTTGAATCTTTTTCGTTCATCATTTTTTATTTTATTTTTTGAAAAAGGGGGCAACATGAAGCAGATGTCAATGTGGAACTCTCTGACCACATTGGGGAAGGATCTGAACCTGCCATGGGTCATATGTGGAGCTCTGCTGTGGAGTTGCCTGTCTCCCTGTGCGTGTGTTGTGGTGGGAAATATCTCCGACCTTTCCCCAGTGAGTCTAACCAGAGTTCCAGAGGTCCTCCTCCCCCTCCCTCCCAGGCCCTCTCCCTTTGGCCTGGCTTGCTAGGTGTGTGCCTGACCTGCCTGGTCTGGCTGCTTCTGTGCCCTGAGAAAGAGAGCGGAGAGAGAACAACAAGAGGTACGGAAGATAATTTTTTTTTTTTTAAGAGGGAAGGGAAGAAGAGAACGGCTCATTCCCAGGCGCCGTGTCTTCTGTGCGCTTTTATTGGCCTCCTTAATGACGTTGTGTCTGGAGGGATTTTTTATCAGAGGCCAGAAAGCAAAATGAGCTAAAGACTCATATGAACAGCTTTATGGGTACAGATAGTGTTTTATCTTAAAATCAAGATGAAAATGTCACGGTTGTTCATTGCTCCGGCTTTTCCACTCCCATTCCCAGTTCTGGAACATGTGGAATTCCCAGGCCAGGCTGTAAATTGTCTTCTGGGCCCGACATCTTTTCCTGAATACCTTTTCACTTGGGAAAAGGGCAGGAATGTGAGTTTTTACCTATGTCCTTTTTGAAAAACACATGGGTTGCATCCCAAATGACACCCTATTCCCTATTTAGTGCACTACTTTTACCAAGGGCCCATAGGGCTATAGAATGGGAATAGGTTGCCATAAAGGGCACAGCCCTTGTTTTCAGTCCTTGGATACAATACATAACTTCCGGCTTTAACTAACATGATTCCGGACACAATGAGAAGCAGTGTTGTGGGAACATTAAATATCCCGTTGACTTACTGTAAGTGGACAAACATTAGCTGGTGTCATTAATCAAATACATTGAGGTTTCATTCAGGTCTGAAGGTTTACTGTAAAATTAACACGATTCTCTTACTAATGATTTATGTTATGAGGACGTGTTAAATAAGCCAACAATATGCCACTTCCGTTGGGTAACCTACGTACATTTCACTTGTGTTGATAAATGGAATTAATTGACAAACTAAGTTTGGGTGGTTTCAACTCCGTGACCTGGAGATCCAGGTTATTACAACTGCAACTTCTGGGGGGTAGCTAGCTAGCTTTAGCTTGGTACCTAGCTGGCACCAATACAACCACAACTTCTGGGGGGTAGCTAGCTAGCTTTAGCTTGGTACCTAGCTAGCACCAATACAACCACAACTTCTGGGGGGTAGCTAGCTAGCTTTAGCTTGGTACCTAGCTAGCACCAATACAACCACAACTTCTGGGGGGTAGCTAGCTAGCTAGCTTTAGCTTGGTACCTAGCTGGCACCAATACAACCACAACTTTTGGGGGGTAGCTAGCTAGCTAGCTTTAGCTTGGTACCTAGCTGGCACCAATACAACCACAACTTCTGGGGGGTAGCTAGCTAGCTAGCTTTAGCTTGGTACCTAGCTGGCACCAATACAACCACAACTTCTGGGGAGTAGCTAGCTAGCTTTAGCTTGGTACCTAGCTGGCACCAATACAACCAGCATGTTATTACAACCACAACTTCTGGGGGGTAGCTAGCTAGCTTTAGCTTGGTAACTAGCTAGCACCAATACAACCACAACTTCTGGGGGGTAGCTAGCTAGCTTTAGCTTGGTACCTAGCTGGCACCAATACAACCAGTATGTTATTACAACCACAACTTCTGGGGGATAGCTAGCTAGCTTTAGCTTGGTACCTAGCTGGCACCAATACAACCACAACTTCTGGGGGGTAGCTAGCTAGCTTTAGCTTGGTACCTAGCTGGCACCAATACAACCAGCATGTTATTACAACCACAACTTATGGGGGGTAGCTAGCTAGCTTTAGCTTGGTACCTAGCTGGCACCAATACAACCACAACTTCTGGGGGGTAGCTAGCTAGCTTTAGCTTGGTACCTAGCTGGCACCAATACAACCAGTATGTTATTACAACCACAACTTCTGGGGGATAGCTAGCTAGCTTTAGCTTGGTACCTAGCTGGCACCAATACAACCAGCATGTTATTACAAACACAACTTCTGGGGGGTAGCTAGCTAGCTTTAGCTTGGTACCTAGCTGGCACCAATACAACCACAACTTCTGGGGGGTAGCTAGCTAGCTTTAGCTTGGTACCTAGCTGGCACCAATACAACCAGCATGTTATTACAACCACAACTTCTGGGGGGTAGCTAGCTAGCTTTAGCTTGGTACCTAGCTGGCACCAATACAACCAGCAGGTTATTACAATAAGCTGTTGTAACATAGAACGTGCGTTCTTATGTAAATCATGAACATAAAAATGGGTTAAATTTCACTTCTACACATGGGATAGGATTTACAGCTGTACTGTTCATACATCATGTAATGTCTTGAATGACGTAAACTGCCCTGAGCATTAGGTCCACAGAGCAAAATACATTTGAGATGTTTTACATTTCTTCTGCCAAAAAAAAAGAAGCCTTTTATGAAGGAATACTGGGTAAAGTCCAAACGTGAAATATTGGGTAACGTCCAAACGTGTGACCCCCTTTTCGAAAGAGTGACTAACGAAGTAAATGTTGACCAGCTGCCTTCATTGACTAAAAACAGAAATGTTTGTTTTCACTGTGAGAGGAGACTTGCCAACCTCTGTCCACACGGCCTTTTGAATGGATCCACCTGTGTCTCTTTTTGATTGTCCTCCCCCCCCCTGATTGTTTGCTCTCTGTGATGGCATGCCTTAATTTCACTGAGCAGGCTCTGGCAGCTTTTTTTAATCATTTCTCCCCCCTTTTTGTTTCACTTTTGACAGTCCCTCAGTCTTGTGTAAAGGCACACAATGCGGCCCCAGCCTGCTCACCTTTTCAGGGCTCCTGAAGCGAAACTACTAATGCACTGGCGGCTCCCTCGCGGCCACGCCTTCCTGCCTAAAGCTGCATGGTCCCGTGACAGCACAGGCCCCTTCACTTTGTCTCTGTGTTTGTCCAAAAAATTGTTTCAATATGTATTTTTCTGAACGGTAATGTTGACATAATAAATCTTGGTGTCAGGGAACACAGAGCCAAGGGCGAGGCCTAGAGATGGACCTCCCTACGGGTTTGTTTTTCTCTGACTAACTGGATGTCTCCATCTCATTCGCAAAGCTCCTGTCAATGGTCCTGAGACACGTAGCAGACTCCCAGTACAACACCAGAGTATCAGACTCCCAGTACAACACCAGAGTATCAGACTCCCAGTACAACACCAGAGTATCAGACTCCCAGTACAACACCAGAGTAGCAGACTCCCAGTACAACACCAGAGTAGCAGACTCCCAGTACAACACCAGAGTATCTGACTCCCAGTACAACACCAGAGTATCAGACTCCCAGTACAACACCAGAGTATCAGATTCCCAGTACAACACCAGAGTATCAGACTACCAGTACAACACCAGAGTAGCAGACTCCCAGTACAACACCAGAGTATCAGACTCCCAGTACAACACCAGAGTATCAGACTCCCAGTACAACACCAGAGTATCAGACTCCCAGTACAACACCAGAGTATCAGACTCCCAGTACAACACCAGAGTATCAGACTCCCAGTACAACACCAGAGTATCAGACTCCCAGTACAACACCAGAGTATCAGACTCCCAGTACAACACCAGAGTATCAGACTCCCAGTACAACACCAGAGTATCAGACTACCAGTACAACACCAGAGTATCAGACTCCCAGTACAACACCAGAGTATCAGACTCCCAGTACAACACCAGAGTATCAGACTCCCAGTACAACACCAGAGTATCAGACTCCCAGTACAACACCAGAGTATCAGACTCCCAGTACAACACCAGAGTATCAGACTCCCAGTACAACACCAGAGTATCAGACTCCCAGTACAACACCAGAGTATCAGACTCCCAGTACAACACCAGAGTATCAGACTCCCAGTACAACACCAGAGTATCAGACTCCCAGTACAACACCAGAGTATCAGACTCCCAGTACAACACCAGAGTAGCAGACTCCCAGTACAACACCAGAGTATCAGACTCCCAGTACAACACCAGAGTATCAGACTCCCAGTACAACACCAGAGTATCAGACTCCCAGTACAACACCAGAGTATCAGACTCCCAGTACAACACCAGAGTATCAGACTCCCAGTACAACACCAGAGTATCAGACTCCCAGTACAACACCAGAGTATCAGACTCCCAGTACAACACCAGAGTATCAGACTCCCAGTACAACACCAGAGTATCAGACTCCCAGTACAACACCAGAGTATCAGACTCCCAGTACAACACCAGAGTATCAGACTCCCAGTACAACACCAGAGTATCAGACTCCCAGTACAACACCAGAGTATCAGACTCCCAGTACAACACCAGAGCCTCTCTGCCCTCCTTTAAGCCTCTGCTCCCACTGACAGTTATCAGGACTGAGTTGTTGCTCTCCCATGTTCAGACAGGGTGTAAGTCTGCCCACAAAGAAAACAACATTAAAAACATCTGCATAGCCAGCTACATACAGAGATACTGGGAACTTGTTTTCTTCACATTCACTCACTGCAGCAGGCTCTGAAAACAGAGAGGTGGAGGAGAGAGGGAAGGGAGGAGGAAAGTGGTGGGTAGACTAAGAAATGTGTGTGTGTGGGGGGGGGGTTTAGTGAGAGAGGGGAGAGGGGGTAAGAGACACAGGAACAGTATCATTTTTTGTCGTTTTCAACAAGAGGCCAAATGACGAGTAAAGAAAGTAGTTTCCCACTTCAGTGACAGAGCCAGAGATGGAGAGAGAAAGGGGGGAACGAGAAAGGGGGAGTAGTAGTGATCTTAGTAGGATGGAGTTGGGCAATGTTATCTCAAACAAAGCCGAGTGCTATAAGCCTCCACCATAAATCTCAGAGCGCACGTAGCCACGGCCAAGCCCGGTGCACTGTGTGCCGCGCGAGAAGTTACAAACCAGATGTTGGCGCGAGGGTAAATAAAAAACAATCTATCAACAGTGTGCTATAGCCATCAGTCTGTCCCGATGAAAAAAATATACCTTGTTTTTTTGTACAACCGATATCAGCAGAAATGTCCTGTAGCCAATAGCTGACCATGGATGAGATGTCCCCGTTCTGTATCACCCTCCCCGTATACCAAACACAAATCATGCCTACTGAACACTTTATGCCTACTGGACACTTCATGCCACTCTGTTGGTGAAATCATTGTTTTTAAATCCTCTGTGGAAATATAACAGTACATTGTACTGTTGCTCTTCGTGTGCCTGAATAGGCCTACAAAACTGACCTGTCTCCCATTCGCTTGATATTCCCATAGTTACAGCTGATATTCCCATAGTTACAGTTGATATTCCCATAGTTACAGTTGATATTCCCATAGTTACAGCTGATATTCCCATAGTTACAGCTGATATTCCCATAGTTACAGTTGATATTCCCATAGTTACAGCTGATATTCCCATAGTTACAGCTGATATTCCCATAGTTACAGCTGATATTCCCATAGTTACAGTTGATATTCCCATAGTTACAGTTGATATTCCCATAGTTACAGTTGATATTCCCATGGTTGCAGCTGATATTCCCATCGTTGCAGTTGATATTCCCATCGTTGCAGTTGATATTCCCATCGTTGCAGTTGATATTCCCATCGTTGCAGCTGATATTCCCATCGTTGCAGCTGATATTCCCATCGTTGCAGCTGATATTCCCATCGTTGCAGTTGATATTCCCATCGTTGCAGCTGATATTCCCATCGTTGCAGCTGATATTCCCATCGTTGCAGTTGATATTCCCATAGTTGCAGTTGATATTCCCATCGTTGCAGCTGATATTCCCATCGTTAGAGTTGATATTCCTATCGTTGCAGTTGATATTCCCATCGTTACAGTTGATATTCCCATCGTTGCAGCTGATATTCCCATCGTTGCAGCTGATATTCCCATCGTTGCAGCTGATATTCCCATCGTTGCAGCTGATATTCCCATCGTTGCAGTTGATATTCCCATAGTTGCAGCTGATATTCACATAGTTGCAGCTGATATTCCCATAGTTGTAGCTGATATTCCCATAGTTGCAGCTGATAGTCCCATAGTTACAGCTGACATTCCCATAGTTACAGTTGACATTCCCATCGTTGCAGCTGACATTCCCATCGTTGCAACTGATATTCCCATAGTTGCAGCTGATATTCCCATAGTTGTAGCTGATATTCCCATAGTTGCAGCTGATATTCCCATAGTTGTAGCTGATATTCCCATAGCTGCAGCTGATATTCCCATAGTTACAGCTGACATTCCCATAGTTGCAGTTGACATTCCCATCGTTGCAGCTGACATTCCCATCGTTGCAACTGATATTCCCATAGTTGCAGCTGATATTCCCATAGTTGCAGCTGACATTCCCATAGTTACAGCTGACATTCCCATAGTTGCAGCTGATATTCCCATAGTTGCAGCTGATATTCCCATCGTTGCAGCTGATATTCCCATCGTTGCAGCTGCTATTCCCATAGTTGCAGCTGATATTCACATAGTTGCAGCTGATATTCACATAGTTGCAGCTGATATTCACATAGTTGCAGCTGATATTCCCATAGTTGTAGCTGATATTCCCATAGTTGCAGCTGATATTCCCATAGTTACAGCTGACATTCCCATAGTTACAGTTGACATTCCCATTGTTGCAGCTGACATTCCCATCGTTGCAGCTGATATTCCCATCGTTGCAGTTGATATTCCCATAGTTGCAGTTGATATTCCCATAGTTGCAGTTGATATTCCCATAGTTGCAGTTGATATTCCCATAGTTGCAGTTGATATTCCCATAGTTGCATATGACATTCCCATAGTTGCAGTTGATATTCCCATAGTTGCAGCTGATATTCCCATAGTTGCAGCTGACATTCCCATAGTTGCAGTTGATATTCCCATAGTTGCAGCTGATATTCCCATAGTTGCAGCTGATATTCCCATAGTTGCAGCTGATATTCCCATAGTTGCAGTTGATATTCCCATAGTTGCAGCTGGCTTGTAGAGCTGCAGATACCCAGAGCTTGGGGAGGGGGGGGTGTATGGAATATGGGGTGGTAACTTCACAGAGACGATGGAGTTATAAACTTTTTAAAAACCTGCATAAATATATACATTGTGCATTGTGTGTATTTCTGCTAGTTTGCCTCTGGGCTGCATTGGGGTTATGTTCTGATAGAAAAATGCTACAAGTCCAATTTGGATGGTAGTTAATCCAGGGAGGGCAAAGGAAGTTTGGAAAAAGTGAAAAAAAGGATGCTTTCCTTTTCTTGAGATGATCTACTTACCAGACCAGTTTCCGTTGCTAATCTCCAAGCCCTGCGTAATCAAAACAACACTAATTTCAGAGCCGATTGGGAATTGTGACATGGT
>NC_074677.1:7868495-7985995 GCF_029448725.1 Salvelinus fontinalis
GACTTGGCTCTGACCTAACCTAATCATATGTTGTGCTTTCGCTGTAAAGCCTTTTTGAAATCGGACACAACGGGTTGATTAACAAGAAGTTTATCTTTCATTTGCTGTATTGGACTTGTTAATGTGTGAAAGTTACATATTTCAAAAAAATATTTTTGAATTTCGCACGCTGCCTTTTCAGCGGAATGTTGTCGAGGGGTTCCGCTAGCGGAACGCCTGCGCTAGAAAGGTTAAATTGTTGGACAACACAGAATCCAGCAAATATCTATTAGAGGATCAACCATCCATCAATTATTGAGTAAGAAGTACCTTCACGGTTTAATGCTGAATAGTCTTGTTAAATAGTTTAGATTTGTACTTTTGTTTTTCATTGTGTAGATGTTTTGTCATGTTCTGTATTGTTTTGGTGAGGTGCTGTAATTGTCACACCCTGTAGTGTTTCACATGTCCTTGTGATTGTCTCCACCCCCCTCCAGGTGTCATCCATTATCCCCAGTGTTCTCTATTTGTCCGTTGCCAGTTCGTCTTGTTTGTCAAGTCAACCAGCGTTTTGTTTCTCAGTCTCTTTTTTTCCCAGTCTCCTTTCTCACCCTCCTGGTTTTGACCCTTGCCTGTCCTGACTCTGAGCCCGCCTGCCTGACCACTCTGCCTGCCCCTGACCACTCTGCCTGCCCCTGACCACTCTGCCTGCCCCTGACCACTCTGCCTGCCCCTGACCACTCTGCCTGCCCCTGACCACTCTGCCTGCCCCTGACCGTGCCTATGGACCTGCACCTTTGCCCCGCTGGATTTCTTTACCTCTGCTTACCCTGACCTTGAGCCTGCCTGCCGTCCGGTACCATTGCCTCACCTCTGGTTACTAACCCCTGCCTGCCTTGACCTGTCCATTGCCTGCCCCTATTGGATCATTAAACTATTGTTTATTCGACGTGGTCTGCATCTGAGTCTTACCTTTATACATTGATAGTAATGGTGTTTGTATTTTCGAACTTCATTAAATGTTCCTGTTTTTACATTGGTCTCTTTCTGCTGTGCCAAATGTTTATCTGCAGTTGTGCATGAATAAATCTGGTGAACACTTGATGCAGATAGTCAGATGACCAATGACTACTCTGATGTTATATTGATCAAAAATATAAACGCAACCTGCAACGATTTAGAATTTACTCAGTTCATTTACTCAGTTCACAGTTCATGTAAGGAAATCAGTTAATTGAAATATATTCATTAGGCCCTAATCTATGGATTTCATATGACTGGAAATACAGATATGCAGATCTGTTGGTCACATAACTTAAAGGCATGGATAAGAGAACCAGTCCGTATCTGGTGCGACCACCATTTGCTTCATGCACTGTGACACATCTCCTTCGTATAGAGTTGATCAGGCTGTTGATTGTGGAATGTTGTTCCACTCCTCTTCAATGGCTGTGTGAAGTTGCTGGATATTGGTGGGAACTGTAACTATCTAAAGTATTCCAAACATGCTCAATGGGTGACATGTCAGAGTATGTAGGATGGAAGATCTGGGACATTTTCAGCTTCCAGGAATTGTGTACAGATCCTTGCAAAATGGGGCCGTGCATTATGTTGAAACATGAGGTGATGGCGGCGGATGATTGGCACAACACTGGGCCTCAGGATCTCGTCACGGTATCTCTGTGCATTGAAATTGCCATTGCTAAAATGCAATTGTGTTGTCTGTAGCATTTGCCTGCCCATAACATAACCCCACCTTGGGGCACTTTGTTAACAATGTTGATGTCAACAAACTGCTCACCCACATGACTCCATACACGTGGTCTGCGGTTGTGAGGCCATTTGGACGTACTGACAAATTTTCTGAAAACAGGCTTCTTAAGTTAGAGAAATTAACACAATTCGAATGAAACAATTCTGGTAGACATTCCTGCAGTCATCATGCCAATTGCATGCTCCCTCAACTTAAGACATCTGTGGGCATGTGTTGTGTGGCAAAACTGCACATTTTAGAGTCATTTTATTGTCCCCAGCACAAAGCTCACCTGTGTAATCAGCTTCTTGATATGCCACACCTATCAGGTGGATGGATTATCTTGGCAAAGAAGAAATGTTCATCAACAGGGATGTAAACAAATTTGTGAACACAATTTGAGAAATGAGCTATAGAACATTTCTGGGATCTTTTATTTCAGCTCATGAAACACGTTTATATTTTTTGTTCAGTGTAATTCATGAGCAACATGGGTTGTGTGGGATATGTCATGATGAAATAGGATTTGAGTCGGCTAGCCATTAACATTCCTTGGTATTTTGTAATGTATTAAATGTGTATGGTTGACATAAACTACACTTAAGCAGATAATCGTAATGGAAGTTAATCAAACTTCACAGAGTAATTAGTAACTTTTCACTGGATGACTGGCTTTATGATACTTTACTTACAAATACTAGGTTGTAACACATTTAACATTTATATTCCTCTTAGAATTTTTATTACTTATATATTATTTAATAAAACAAATGTAATGAATTCAAATATTTTCCTTATGTGTTCTGTTGTAGGAATTTTCCCCCAGAGACTATTAAAATCATGTCTTTATTAAATGTATTAGGGATGTACATAATCATACCCAATGAGCCATTTAATCATACTTTCTTGAATAATCCTATTGGCCAATTGCAAAATAATTTTAATAGAAAAAACAGAAAAGAAAGAAAACAGCAACAATTGTATGTATTGAAAAATCAAGTGAACTCCTACATGTTGTATGATTTGAAAGTGTACTGTAGCTGCAACCTCATTCATTAAATGACAAGTTCAGTGTTATTCAGTGATCAACCTTAGACGCTGTCTACCGTTATATCTTCTTATTTTGCTGCTTTCGGGTGTTTATACATCCTGGTCCTTTCTTCTTCTTCCTTATTTCTTTGGGATTCAATTAATATTTGTTTCTGCCTCTCGAGCTCCTGATTTTGTTCTTTAACCATCCGTTGTTCTGTTTCCATTCTCACTTTCTCGCTTTCGAGACGTATCCTTATCTCTTCTAATCTTTCATTTTCTGCTTCTGCCTTCTCTGCCCGTCGTCGTGATTCATGGTCCTCTACGTATGTAGTGATATGTTTTGTAGGTTGTGGACCCATTTTCTTTTCTTGAAGATTTTTAAAGTTTGACTTAACTGTAACAGATTCTTTGAGATGAGATAAAAAAAAAAAAACAGAAGCAGAAAACGAATACTTTGTTTTAAAAGGAGAATATTACACTATATTCAATATACTTGTGAACATCAATTGCCTTTTTGACTAACAGGGCAGTTCATTTGGCATATTTGTATTCTTTTGAATAACAAACAAAAAAATCTGAATTTATAGGTAGTAAATAGCATGCATCAAATGAAACAAAAAAAGTTTAATATTCTGTAGGGAATAAATAACTGTGTATAGCCTACCTTACTGTCCTCTTTTTAAAGCCGTCTGGATGTGGGTCCCTGCTGTGTTAGTCAGTGGGTATGTAGTAAGAACGACACCAAGAAGCTAGGGGAGCTGCCCAGTGGTATATTACCGTTTTTGACAGAGTGCTCAGAGAAGATGATGACAGCACATGCACAGTATGTGTACAGAGGGAGGTTATGATACCTAGCCTCCTAAAAGAAAAAGAAAAAAGTCTGCTTTTATATCACATAATTAAACAAAAACTTTATTACATCAACCTTATTGCATAGTCAGCTATTTTTATTGAGACTTTCATTGCAGTGCTGCTTTTAATGTTGCTTTGAGTAATACATGAAAGTATGAAAGTAGAGGCATGTTTTTTATGATTGCAATGCCCATGGACTGGTAGGTTATAAACTTTATGACATTGTCCTTACCACAGAGTAAGCACTTTTGATTGACATCTATGTACATGCAGAAACACAATATAATGTATAACTTACCCATCAGGCCAGAAACTCTGTAATAACTATTGTAAAGACCCTGGGTTTATCAGCGTGGATATCGACTTTGACGCTTGAGCATGTGTAACAGGGTTGGTTATGTTTCCACTTTCCTCTAAAGAAATGTGTATTTGATGTTCAAGCATTCTTATTGGTTAGTTCAATTCTGATGACAATAAGGGGTGTTGTGATTGGCCCCACTTGCAGATAGGGGGAGATCGCGAACGTCAGGTCTTCCCAGTATGAAAATGTGATGCAAGGGGTAGGTCACGTTCTGAATACTGTTTTCTATTTTCTATTTTACAATGTGTACAAGTTTGCTGTACGTTACTGATTTTATACATGTGTGGATATATGGTACCTGTTAGGGATTGAGGGGCTTTCTGGGATGTGCTTTGGCATATGATTGCTGTAAATAATTGTGTTAGCTAGCATACACCGATGTCATGGTCACATAAGCCACGGCTAACACAGTTGTCTTCATGCTACAGGTTTTGTCATCGACAGCCATCAACACTGTTAAGCCCTGCACAACTAACGTGCTGTTTCCCATTTAACAACAGGTATTTATACATGTTATATTTTGTATTGTATTTTTGTATTTTGTTCGCCCAGTATGAAAATGTGATGCAAGGGATTTTGTCATCGACAGCCATCAACACTGTTAAGCCCTGCACAACTAACGTGCTGTTTCCCATTTAACAACAGCAGAAATAAATGATGCTCAACTGGGACCACTGGCCGAAGTTATTTATTATTATAAAACACAACGCATGGAGAGTACACTATACATCTGTTACACTGGTGCCGTGACTCGTCTTCTTGTCTTCGCCGGACGTCACGTGGAGGGATCGGAGACCCAGCTTCAAGAAGTACTGTGGTTGCTGATGCACGCCAGAGGAATAGGTTTTGCATTCTGCGCAAGTGAAGTTCTCAGGAAGCTCCTGGTAGCATGAGTGAGTGAGGAATATAATATACTGTTTATTAGTTGTATGTGGTGATGTTATGATTATTTAGTGATGTAACTGTGATGTAACGCTAGTAATCTTAGGAAGCCAATTAACGTGAGGGTGATGCCGTTTTCTACCACACGGTGGCGACAACTATTAAGGCGTTTCTTGTTACTTTTCTGTGTTGATTCTTGGTCTTGTTAGACAACTACTACTGAACTTTTATTTTGAGTGCATTATGTTCAAGCTGATTTTATAGAAGTGTTAATATTGATTGTGATAATTTTCATATTTTTGGGGGGGGACTTAATATTTACAACAACAACAAAACAAGACAATTTTTTTTTTCATTTTTTTTCCATTTATTTTAAAAATGGAAAGTTTTGGGAGAGGTAGGGGAGTTTTCATGTTTAACCCTTCACTGCCAGTGGGTAGGGGGGCAGCTATTTCTCCAGTTACTTCCACACCTCTGGCCAGGCCAACTACGCAGGCAAGTGTGCACCTTCCACATGATTTAGAGCTACCTCAACTCAGTGCATTCGAGCCAGTTTCACCTAATCCTAGGAAGGAGGATGTGTCTATGGATTTCCTGGCGGACATTGTTAAGCAGATAGGTTACTCCATAGGTGAAAATATTGCCTCTTGTTTGGAATCAAAGGCTATGGGAGATGGGGTGGGACAGAAGGTTGATTATGTTGGTGGTACCAAGGTTGGGGCCAGCTCTAGTCTAAATGTAGTGGTGAAAAATGATGTCAGGGAACCAGTGTGTTTCAGGGGGGATGGTTCAGAGGAATGCACAGTGCATGAGTGGGAGGAGACCATGTTAGTGTACATGCAGAAGAAGGGCTATGGTGGGCAGGAGAGGTCAGATGAAGTTTTGGGTAAGCTGAAAGGGCGGGCACGTGACGTGGTAAGAGTAAGCCTACGCAGTAACCCAGTTGACTTAAGCCAGGGCCCTAGACCGGTTTTTGACATTCTGAAGCATCACTTTAGCGACACAATCAACTCTGACATGCCCCTAGCTGATGTTTATTCTACGTTGCCAATGGAAGGTGAGACTCCGTTTGATTACTGGATCAGACTGAACAGAGCCATAGAGGTGGCAGAGGACTGTTTGAAGAGGCAGAACAAGGAGCTAGACAATCCATCACGTGTTCTGACTGTCATGTTCATCAAGCACTGTCCGAACCCAGAGCTGTCATTGATATTCATGTGCAAACCATTGCATGAGTGGACGGCTGCGGAGGTCCATGACAGGCTGGAGGAGTACCAGAGGAAGTGTAAGGCTCCAAGTCCCTTGCGGCTGGCCCCACTGGTCACCACACTGACGCAGGAAGTAAGTAGGCCAGTGTCGGCTGTTGTAAACTGTCCGGACCCCTTGCAGCAGCCCACAAATAACTCATCCGAGGCATTGGATCGTGTGATGGGCATGCTTGAACGGGTCTTGGAGCAGAGGCCTCAGCAACCGGTAGGCGGCTATAATAACCGTTTCCAGAGGAGGCCCAGAAGGGAGAACCCGCCTTTGCGATGCAAAGTGTGTGGGGATGCGAATCACAGCACAATGGATCATTGTTATTCTAACCACCTATGCTTCCTCTGTTATGCAGCTGGGCACACACGTCGGGAATGTCCTCGCACTTCATCGGTAACCCCCGTCGCTCCATCAAACAGCAACACGACACAGCGGCAGGAAAACTAGCTGGCCCGCACTGTGTGGGGGGAAGTGCTGGGCCTTGTGAGGTGCCCCAATTCGATAGTGTTGTAGATTTAGAGTCAATATATTCAAGTGTTTGTGATGAAATCAAGTCGAACGAAAAAGTCATTATGCAAAATACACAGAGAGTGCTCCACAACGATGAACTCTTCTATACTAGTGTGTTACTGGGGGATGTTATAGAGGTGAGCGCTATGATTGACAGCGGTTCTATGGCATGCACATTGAGCTCTACAGTGGTGCCACGCCTTGAGAAAGCAGGTGTGCTCAAGAGTGGCTCCCTCAGTCCGACTGAAGTGGTGTTGGTTGGCTGCGGGGGGTTGAAGACCAAGCCTGTAGGTGTGTGTGAATTGAATCTGTCTGTGTATGGCAGCAATGTCTCTGTCCCTGTTCTAGTAGTGGATGGCCAACGTGATGAGCTCATCCTAGGCAGCAACGTGATAAAACACCTCATCAGGGAGCTGAAGACGACCGGTGACTTCTGGGAGAAGATGTCATCATCTGAACACAATGGAGATGACAAACTGTTCCGTCTGCTGGCTAATGTAGAAAGATGGAAAGGGACCGAAGTGCCGGAAAGAGTGGGCACGGTAAGGCTGAAGCGGGCGGTCACATTGGAGCCCATGCAGGAACATTTAGTCTGGGGCCGGTTGTGTACGCCTCAAAATGTATCTGCGGGCAGTGCTGTCGTTATTGAGCCTACGAGGGCACGCTCAAGACCAAAAAACATTCTAGTGGGGAGAACTGTAGCGACATTGTGGAGCGATGGCTGGGTCCCTGTCAAAGTTATCAATCCCTCACCAAAGCCAGTAACAGTGAGACGCAATGCCAAGATAGCGGATGTTTTTCCTTGCATGGCATTAGAGGACTTTGACACTGACTACATAGATGGGGCCACTGTTGAACCGGTCCCCCTGGTGCAGCAGGTACACAAAATGGATGCCAATCAAGACTTTGACAATGGTAGTGGAGATAGCTTGACCGTTGACAGTGCTGTAAAACCGCACAGAGTGACAAGTGAGGTGTTGCACGAGTTAGGTCTAGGTGACATTGACATTGAGTCCACTCAGTTGTCGCAACAGTGTAAGGCCCGGCTAGTTCAGCTAATAGCCCGCTACGAGTGTATCTTCTCCCGGAACAAACTAGACTGCGGGAAGGCTACTGGATATGTCCATCGCATCAGACTCAGTGACACTAAGCCTTTCAGGCTACCTTACCGTAGGCTCTCCCCTAACCATTATGACAAGCTCAGGCAGGCCTTGGATGAAATGGAAGAGCGAGAGATAATCAGGAAATCCAGCAGTGAGTATGCCTCCCCGCTCGTGCTGGTCTGGAAGAAGTCTGGCGATCTGAGACTGTGTACAGACTTCCGATGGCTCAATGCTCGCACCGTAAAGGATGCTCACCCTCTACCTCACCAAGCTGATGCTCTGGCGGCCCTGGGTGGCAATGCCTTCTTCTCTACAATGGATTTGACCTCAGGCTACTACAATGTGGAGGTGCATGAAGACGACAAGAAGTTTACAGCCTTCACTTCTCCTTTTGGGTTATATGAATATAACCGTCTTCCACAAGGACTGCAATAGCCCAGCTACATTCATGAGGATGATGTTGAGCATTTTTGGGGATCAACATTTTTCTAGCCTTCTATGCTACCTGGACGATGTGCTGGTTTTTGCCCCGACTGAAGAACTTGGATTGCAACGCTTGGAGTCAGTTTTTGAGCGTCTGAAGGCCCATAATCTGAAATTGGCTCCAAAGAAATGCCATTTCATGAAGAGGTCAGTGCGGTTCTTGGGGCATGTCATCAGTGAAGGAGGTGTGGCCACAGACCCGGAAAAAGTGAAGGCTATTGCAGGGATGACAGAGAAGGATCTCATGGAGGATAACACGGACGTGCCCTCCCAGGGGAAGATTCGGTCCTTTCTCGGAATGATAGTCTATTACCAGCAGTTCATTGAGGGGTGCTCCACCATCGCTAAGCCGCTGCATGGGCTGACAACTGGGACGAAGGCACCACGCCATGGGAAAGGAAAGAAAAAAAAAAAGAATAAATAGGAAACTCACAGCAGCAGACTGGACTGGTGAGTGCAAACAGGCCTTTAGTCAGTTGAAACAAGCTCTCCTCGATCAGGTCATGCTAGCCCACCCTGATTTTAGTAGACCTTTCTTGCTGTCTGTAGACGCATCTAGTAATGGATTAGGTGCTGTCCTCTCCCAAGTGCCAGAGGATGGGTCTGCAGCCAGGCCCGTAGCATTCGCTAGCAAATCTCTTACTTATGCACAGTCAAAGTATCCTGCCCATAGGTTAGAGTTTTTTGCTTTACGCTGGGCAGTCTGTGAGAAGTTTAGTCATTGGCTAAGGGGCAAGCCTTTTACTGTATGGACAGACAACAACCCATTAACATACATCCTGTCCAAGCCCAAATTGGACGCCTGTGAACAGAGATGGGTTGCTAAACTCGCTCCATTCGAGTTTGACATAAAGTACATCCCCGGTCCCAAAAATGTCATTGCTGATGCACTCAGTAGACAGCCATTTGTGCAGCCGAGCGCTCTCCACCGCATCACAAGGGTTCCATACAAGGCCTTGCTGGAAGAAGTTGCGGGAGTACATGCTGAGAAGGTGCAAGATGTGTTCCGCTGGTCGAACCACCCATTCGACCTCGAAAGCTGCTCACCGTCAATTGAGGCAGAGGCCTGTGAAATTGTCATGGACTGCCAAACTACCTCCTACCCTTCTCCTGGTTCTCTGTCAAAGGAAGCGGTGTCAGCAATCCTGAGGTCGCAAGAGGAGGCTGGTCTACAGAACTGTGCGCTGCTACTGCCTCAGCTCACTCAGTCATTGGTGCCATCTGAGATGTCAGATGTGAGAGTGCTGTCCCGTGACGACCTGATATCAAAGCAGCGCCAGGATGATGCACTCGCCAGAGTTGTCTTCTACGTGGACAGGGGCCGTAGACCTTCTAGGAGGGAACGTGGCCATGAACCAATCGAGGCTCTGCGGATTCTGAAGACCTGGGAGAAGCTCACTCTGAAAATGGGTGTACTATATCGCGTTACCAAAAGTTTGCTGTCAAAGAGGAAGACGTACCAGTATGTAGTACCCACCTCAATGAGGGCGACAGTTTTGAAGGGTGTCCACGATGAAGCCGGTCATCAGGGGCAACAGCGGACGTTGTACTTGACGAGACAGAGGTTCTTCTGGCATGGTCTGGAGTCGGATGTGAGAGAGTATGTCAAGACCTGCAAGAGGTGTGTGTTCAGTAAGGCCCCCGAGCCAGAGGCCAGAGCTCCACTGGAGAACATCATCACAACTGAGCCCCTCGAGTTGGTGTGTGTGGACTTCTGGTCTGCTGAAGACTCCAACAACAAGTCCTTGGATGTTCTGGTCGTCACTGATCATTTTACTAAGATGGCCCATGCCTTCTTGTGTCCGAACCAATCAGCTAAAGCAGTGGCCCTTCAGCTGTGGAACAACATCTTCTGTGTGTATGGTTTTCCTCGTCGTATCCATTCCGACCAAGGGGCCAACTTTGAAAGTAAATTGATTGCTGAGTTGTTGAGTGCTGCAGGAGTCCAGAAGTCGCACACAACTCCCTACCATCCGATGGGGAACGGGGGAGTCGAAAGGTTCAATAGAACGCTGGGAAACATGATCAGGGCTTTACCTACGAGAGCGAAGCACAGGTGGCCCCAGAAGCTGAAGTCGTTGACCTTCGCCTACAACTGTACAGTCCATGAAACCACGGGCCACGCCCCTTTCCAGTTGATGTTTGGGAGAACCCCACGTCTGCCTGTCGACATGATGTTTGGTACGGTGCTACAAGACTCGAATGTTGTAGACTATGATGAGTACGTCAAGTCCCTGACGAGAGACCTGAGGGAGGCCATGGAGACTGTACAGTTGTCGGCTGTACAGTTGTCGGCAACCAAACAGCTGAAGAGGCATGCGGGCCTCTACAACAGGAAGATCAGAGGAGCTCCAGTGGAGGTCGGTGATCGGGTGCTGCTGGCGAATAAGGGTGAACGTGGAAAGAGGAAGCTGGCGGATCGCTGGGAGAACAACCTCTATATTGTTACGGAGAAGAATAGTGACATCCACATCTTCAAGATACAGAACATGTCGACTGGCCAGGAGAAAACGGTACACCGTAATCTGATAATGCCTGTAAACTTCTTGCCTCTCCCTGACACTGCCTTAGAGACATCTAATACGGGAGACCGTGAGGATCCGAGTGAGGAGATGGAGGACTCATCCATGAATGATATACCAGAAATGGACGTTGGTGAGAGGACTAGTGTGTGGGTATCAGAACAGACCTCGGAGGAAACACAGTCGGAGCCCTCTGAAAAAGAGACCCCAGATGTGCTGGAAGATGGGCCACTGGCGAGGGACCCTCAGAACTCACCACATTCTGAGGGTGCCACTGGTGGCACAAGCATGTCAGAGCTAACCTTTGGTGAAGAAATGTCCGAACCCTCTGAGAAAGAAAGACATTCTGAAGATGCCACTGGTGGCACAAGTTCCAGCAACAGTCACAGAACCCTTGACCTTGACTACCCATCGACTGTGGACAGTGACCCACCAATGGTGGTTGTAGTTGAACAGGTTAAACGTAATGATAACTCTGTTAGGACTGTCAGGTCAGGGGCTGGTCGAGTTAGGAAACGCCCAGTGAGACTCATTGAGACTATGCAGACACAGAGGGTTTTTCATACAGAATTCATTAGAGTACCTGTGTGGGTGTAGGATTAGAATCCAAGTCTGTAGCCACAATTTTTTTTTTTTACTTTCAAGAGATAATGGAGGTAATGGGTCAGGGGTCATGTAGGCCAAGGTTTTTCTGTCTGAGGTTCTTATTGTCACTGAGTGTACTGAACATGTAACAGGCATGTTTTCCTACGGGGTCTTTGAATTCCCCTAATTCTCTTTAGAGAATAGTCTTTGCACTGGAATATTTGGTGACATATGTATTGCAAGGTATTGCATACCTCATTTAGTTTCTTTGTAGTATGCAAGTGTAATTCAGCAGGGGAGAATGTAACAGGGTTGGTTATGTTTCCACTTTCCTCTAAAGAAATGTGTATTTGATGTTCAAGCATTCTTATTGGTTAGTTCAATTCTGATGACAATAAGGGGTGTTGTGATTGGCCCCACTTGCAGATAGGGGGAGATCGCGAACGTCAGGTCTTCCCAGTATGAAAATGTGATGCAAGGGGTAGGTCACGTTCTGAATACTGTTTTCTATTTTCTATTTTACAATGTGTACAAGTTTGCTGTACGTTACTGATTTTATACATGTGTGGATATATGGTACCTGTTAGGGATTGAGGGGCTTTCTGGGATGTGCTTTGGCATATGATTGCTGTAAATAATTGTGTTAGCTAGCATACACCGATGTCATGGTCACATAAGCCACGGCTAACACAGTTGTCTTCATGCTACAGGTTTTGTCATCGACAGCCATCAACACTGTTAAGCCCTGCACAACTAACGTGCTGTTTCCCATTTAACAACAGGTATTTATACATGTTATATTTTGTATTGTATTTTTGTATTTTGTTCGCCCAGTATGAAAATGTGATGCAAGGGATTTTGTCATCGACAGCCATCAACACTGTTAAGCCCTGCACAACTAACGTGCTGTTTCCCATTTAACAACAGCAGAAATAAATGATGCTCAACTGGGACCACTGGCCGAAGTTATTTATTATTATAAAACACAACGCATGGAGAGTACACTATACATCTGTTACACATGCTTTTGCGGCACATTTCATAGCGCGCTGGACTTCGGGCTAGAAGGTCGAGGGTTCGAGATTTGCTCCCTGCCTGTTCCATTACACTATGTTCATGATTACATGCTGTTAGTGTAGGTCTAAATGAATATCATAGGTGAATCTTTCTCAGTATATCTGCTTATAGGTTTTAGTTCTATTGCCATTCATGTCCTCTCAAATCCCTGGAGGAGTCAAAGTAAGCAATACAGGCAGACGGCAAGGTTGACTATTTCAAAGTAAGAAAGGGAAAGGGAAGGGGGGGATACCTAGTCAATTGTACAACTGAATGAAAGGGGGATACCTGGTCAGTTGTCCAACTGAATGAAAGGGGGATACCTAATCAGTTAAACAACTGAATGAAAGGGGGATACCTGGTCAGTTAAACAACTGAATGAAAGGGGGATACCTAGTCAGTTGTACAACTGAATGAAAGGGGGATACCTAGTCAGTTGTACAACTGAATGAAAGGGGGGATACCTGGTCAGTTGAACAACTGAATGAAAGGGGGGTACCTAGTCAGTTGTACAACTGAATGAAAGGGGGATACCTGGTCAGTTGAACAACTGAATGAAAGGGGGATACCTGGTCAGTTGAACAACTGAATGAAAGGAGGGATACCTAGTCAGTTATCCAACTGAATGAAAGGGGGGTACCTAGTCAGTTGTCCAACTGAATGAAAGGGGGATACCTGTTCAGTTGTACAACTGAATGAAAGGGGGATACCTAGTCAGTTGTACAACTGAATGAAAGGGGGATACCTGGTCAGTTGTCCAACTGAATGAAAGGGGGATACCTGGTCAGTTGAACAACTGAATGAAAGGGGGATACCTGGTCAGTTGAACAACTGAATGAAAGGGGGGATACCTGGTCAGTTGAACAACTGAATGAAAGGGGGGATACCTAGTCAGTTGTCCAACTGAATGAAAGGAGGATACCTAGTCAGTTAAACAACTAAATGAAGGGGGATACCTAGTCAGCTGTACAACTAAATGAAGGGGGATACCTGGTCAGCTGTACAACTAAATGAAGGGGGATGAGCAAGGTAGTTAACCCACTTTTCCCTGGGCGACGAAGACGTAGCAGTCAATAACAGAGCCCCACCTGTTTTGAGCCCCACCTGTTTAGCTTAAAAAATTAAAAAATATTATTTTATTTGTGCCTGTTTCGCATGTTATTTTAGCATTAATAAATCAAATCAGTTTGCAAACAATGTATCATTTTTATTTATTTGAGTTAATAAACTTTCCGCACATGGTCTCTTTTTTGCTATATTGAATAAGGCAGCTTCAAATTCCAGGTGTTTCAGCCGGGCTCAGTGCTTTCTGTGGTGGTGAGGCAGCCAGCGGAAAATACAGAGCGTAGGGGTTGGTAATGTTCTGTAGTTGCACTGTGATTGGCTCAGTGTTCTGTCACTCATGGGGACACTACGTCGCAGCAAAATCTAAGGCGAGAGTTCAAAAATTCAAGCCCCTTGGGTGCTGCCATAGAGTTACATTAGAAGTGCCCATCCAATAAGGCTCAAGGTCATTGGCCACAGATAAAATGGCATCAAATCACGTTATATCTACCGTAGCTTTGATTGGACTGATCATGTCAACATCATACTTTCAAAACCTTAGCTACCAAGCTATAGACAAGCAGTCATCATCATGAATCAATTCAACAATCTACTGGCAAATCCTTTTCAATCCTTGTCATATGAAGAGAAATTATAGATAAAATGTATCGGTGCTCATCAGCCATTGGACATAAACATTACACAACAAGTTGGAAATCGCAAATTCAAAAATGAGTGGTTTAGAAGGAATCAGTGGCCAACTGCAAGCATTGCAAAGCATTCATTAGCCTGCTATTCAGTGGAGTGGGTGTTTGGTCCAAGTCTGGGTTTAATGGTCTCTTTTCCAAGCTTAAAAGTACAAACATTTAACACCATGGGTCGGAAAAGGTTGACTACATTGACCATCCTTTCAATCCAGCATGACTTCTGCCACATTCAAAACAACTGGAAACTCGGGACCTGGGAAATCTCAAACTTCAGTGAGTTCAAGACAACTGGGAACTCAGATGAAAAGTAGCTCCGACTGGGAAAATAAGTTTTGAATGGTCATCCAACTCGGAATTCGAAGTCGGGAACTCAGGCCTCTTTCTAGAGTTACAACCTGAAGATCACCGATGTCATGATTCAACCCTGTTTTTTTCAGAGTTCCCAGTTGTCTTGAAAGCACCATAAATCCAGAGAATGCCAGACTTTGATGCCAAAATTTGACCACTAGGACCCCCGAGCCACCTTCCTGTTCAAGTGAGCAGAGATGGAGATGGAGAGAAAACTGTCCAGTTTGAGTGATTTTTGAGGCTCGCTCCAGTTGCTAGCAGTAGGAACCAAAAGGTTGCAAGTTTGAATCCCCTAGCTTACAAGGTACAAATATGTCGATCTGCCCCTGAACAAGGCAGTTAACCCACTGTTCCTAGGCCGTCATTGAAAATAAGAATTTGTTCTTAACTGACTTGCCTAGTTAAATAAAGGTCAAATTAAAAAATGAACAGAATGTGACTGGCAGAACGGGTGTTGTATGTGGAGGATGAGGGCTGCAGTAGGTATCTCAGATATTGGGGAGTGAGGCCTAAGATGGTTTTATAAATAAGCATCAACCAGTGGGTCTTGCGACAAGTTTACAGAGATGACCAGTTAACAGAGGAGTATAGAATGCAGTGATGTGTCCTATAAGGAACATTGGTGTCAAATCTGATGGTCGAATGGCTACTTTTAGCCGCTTGAGAGCACCCTTAACAGCCGATCTATAAATTATGTCTCCGTAATCTAGCATGGGTAGGATGGTCATCTGAATCAGGGTTAGTTCGGCAGCTAGGGTGAAAGAGGAGTGATTACAAATAGAGGAAGCCAAGTCTAGATTTAACTTTAGCCTGCAGCGTTGATATGTGCCGAGAGAAGGACAGTGTACCGTCTATCCATACTCCCAAGTACTTGTATGAGGTGACTACCTAAAACTCTAAACCTTCAAAGGTAGGAATCACACCGGTGGGGAGAGGGGCACTCTTCTTACCAAACAACTTTTGACCTTTGTTTGGAAGGTGTTCAGAACCAGGTTAAGGGCAGAGAAATCTTTTTGGACACCAAGAAAGCTTTGTTGTAGAGCGTTTCACACAAAATCCTGGAAGGGGCCAGTTTAGTATAAGACTGTATCATTTGTATATAAATGGATAAGAGAGCTTCCTACTGCCTGAGCTATGTTGTTCATGGAGATGATTGTGAACTACAGGGCTGCAGTGGAGCAGATTGAGAGCTTCAAGTTCCTTGGTGTCTACATCACCAACAAACTATTATGGTCCAAGCACACTAAGACAGTCGTGAAGTGGGCACGACAAAACCTATCCCACCCCAGGAGACTGAAAATATTTGGAATGGGCCCTCAGATCCTCAAACGGTTCAACAGCTGCACCATCAAGAGCATCCTGACTGGTTGCATCACTGCCTGGTATGGCAACTGCTCGGCCTCCGACCGCAAGGCACTACAGAAGGTAGTGTGAACACTCCAGTACATCACTGCGGCCAAGCTTCCTGCCGTCCAGGACCTCTATACCAGGCGGTGTCAGAGGAAGGCCCTGTCATACTCCAGCCACCCTAGTCATAGACTGTTCTCTCTGCTACCGCATGGCAAGCGGTGTACCGGAGCGCCAAGTCTAGGTCCAAGAGGCTTCTAAACAGCTTCTACCCCCAAGCCATAAAACTCCTGAACACCTAATCAAATGGCTACCCAGAACATTGGCACCCCCCCCCCCCTCTCTTTACACCACTGCTACTCTCTGTTGCTATCATCTGCATAGTCCCTTTAATAACTCTACCTACATGTACATATTCCCTCAACTAACCGGTGCCCCCGCACATTGACTCTGTATCGGTACCCCCCCCTGTATATAGTCTCGCTATTGCTATTTTACTGCTGCTCTTTAATTGCTTCTTACTTTTATCTCTTATTCTTCTCCATATTTTTTAAAACTGCATTGTTGGTTAGGGGCTCGTAAGTAAGCATTTCACTGTAAGGTCTACTTCACCTGTTGTACTCGGTGCATGTGGCTAATACAATTTTATTTTATTTTATTTGAAATTGAGAAGAGCGTGGGGCCTAAGATCGAGCCTTGGGGTACACCCTTGGTGACAGGCAGTGGCTGAGACAGCAGATGTTCTGACTTTATACACTGCACTCTTTGAGAGAGATAGTTAGCAAACCAGGCCAAAGACCCCTCAGAGACATCAATACTCCTCCACAAGAATGGAATGGTCTACTGTATTGTATGCTGCTGCATAAATTATGTACTATACCAGGGAGATATGTATACTGTAGCTAAGAAAGTAATACTAAGTGTATGTTGTTGTAGTAAGCTGTTAGTAACCCATGCCTCAACCTAATAATTTGGTCCCTTTCGCCCTCATAACTTAGCGTACTGTTCTGACTTGGTGGTGCACATGTAGCCTATAGCCTGTTTTAGAGAATTGTAATCATCAAATATTGTAAGAGCTTTCAATGTCTGCTTATGTGCTCCCTTCATTTTTCCTACGGTTCTGACTTGGTGTGCAGGGAGAATACTGTAAGAACGGCCCATGTTCTGAATTCTGTCGCTGTACATTTCAAAAGTGCTGAACATATAGTTATATTGACTACGTCCGTCCTAGCTCGCTCATTAGTGTCTTAATCGAAATTACGGATTGCCTCTTATCCGCTCATCGTCCCCTTATGGCATAGTTTGTATATCTCAATTGACATTAGAAACCACATTTGTTTAAGCAAGTCCGCCATATCAACTATGATTTTTTTTAAGCAGTAAATGAGGCTGAATGAACTGTGTCACTGCCAGACAAGGCTCCACTGATAACCAGGAGCAGTAGTGGTAAGGGTTCACTCCATGGTGCTGAAAAGAAAGCTCTGCTGTTGGGACAGCTTTATGTAGGCCCTAACAGTTTGTGGGCACCGTTTGTCACCAAACGGTGCCCACAAACCAGATAACTCAATAAATGTATTGTTTAGTGTTATGAAGTGTAGTGGCTTTGCTGGCATGCATTATTTTAAAAAAATGGGGGAGTTTGCCCCACCAAGATGTACATGCTAAAATCCTCACTGGCCTCGTTTCTGTCTTTAGGGTCATTGGGTGAGAGTAGGAGAAGTACTGAGTGACTCCTGGGTGGCAGTAGATGTTTGGTCTGTTGAGAAAATTGCTGGAGAGTGAAACAATTTCCCGCACACAGTGAGTAATTAGAGGTGAGTAATTAACAGTGAGTAATTAACAGTCAGTAATTAACAGTCAGTAATTAACAGTGAGTAATTAACAGTCAGTAATTAACAGTCAGTAATTAACAGTCAGTAATTAACAGTGAGTAATTAACAGTGAGTAATTAACAGTGAGTAATTAACAGTGAGTAATTAACTGTCAGTAATTAACAGTGAGTAATTAACAGTGAGTAATTAACAGTGAGTAATTAACAGTGAGTAATTAACAGTCAGTAATTAACAGTGAGTAATTAACAGTCAGTAATTAACAGTCAGTAATTAATAGTCAGTAATTGTCTGCCATTATCGATGACTTTTACCTGCCGTTGACAAATCAAATCAAATCAAATTTTATTAGTCACATACACATGGTTAGCAGATGTTAATGCGAGTGTAGCGAAATGCTTGTGCTTCTAGTTCCGACAATGCAGTAATAACCAACAGTAATCTAACCTAACAATTCCACACTACTACCTTACACACACACACAAGTGTAAAGGGATAAAGAATATGTACATAAAGATATATGAATGAGTGGTGGTACAGAACGGCATGGCAGATGCAGTAGATGGTATAGAGTACGGTATATACGTATGAGATGAGTACTGTAGGGTATGTAAACATAAAGTGGCATAGTTTAAAGTGGCTAGTGGTACATGTATTGCATAAAGATGGCAAGATGCAGTAGATGATATAGAGTACAGTATATACATATGAGATGGGTAATGTAGGGTATGTAAACATTGTATTAAGTGGCATTGCTTAAAGTGGCTAGTGGTACATTTTTACATAATTTCCATCAATTCCCATTTTTAAAGTGGCTGGAGTTGAGTCAGTATGTTGGCAGCGGCCGCTAAATGTTAGTGGTGGCTGTTTAACAGTCTGATGGCCTTGAGATAGAAGCTGTTTTTCAGTCTCTCGGTCCCTGCTTTGATGCACCTGTACTGACCTCACCTTCTGGATGATAGCGGGGTGAACAGGCAGTGGCTTGGGTGGTTGTTGTCCTTGATGATCTTTATGGCCTTCCTGTGACATCGGGTGGTGTAGGTGTCCTGGAGGGCAGGTAGTTTGCCCCTGGTGATGCGTTCTGCAGACCTCACTACCCTCTGGAGAGCCTTACGGTTGTGAGCCCGACAGGATGCTCTCGATTGTGCATCTGTAGAAGTTTGTGAGTGCTTTTGGTGACAAGCCGAATTTCTTCAGCCTCCTGAGGTTGAAGAGGCGCTGCTGCGCCTTCTTCACAACGCTGTCTGTGTGGGTGGACCAATTCAGTTTGTCCGTGATGTGTACACCGAGGAACTTAAAACTTTCCACCTTCTCCACTACTGACCCGTCGATGTGGATAGGGGGGTGCTCCCTCTGCTGTTTCCTGAAATCCACAATCATCTCCTTTGTTTTGTTGACGTTGAGTGTGAGGTTATTTTCCTGACACCACACTCCGAGGGCCCTCACCTCCTCCCTGTAGGCCGTCTCGTCGTTGTTGGTAATCAAGCCTACCACTGTAGTGTCATCCGCAAACTTGATGATTGAGTTGGAGGCGTGCATGGCCACGCAGTCGTGGGTGAACAGGGAGTACAGGAGAGGGCTCAGAACGCACCCTTGTGGGGCCCCAGTGTTGAGGATCAGCGGGGTGGAGATGTTGTTACCTACCCTCACCACCTGGGGGCGGCCCGTCAGGAAGTCCAGGACCCAGTTGCACAGGGCGGGGTCGAGACCCAGGGTCTCGAGCTTGATGACGAGTTTGGAGGGTACTATGGTGTTAAATGCTGAGCTGAAATCGATGAACAGCATTCTCACATGGGTATTCCTCTTGTCCAGATGGGTTAGGGCAGTGTGCAGTGTGGTTGCGATTGCGTCGTCTGTGGACCTATTGGGTCGGTAAGCAAATTGGAGTGGGTCTAGGGTGTCCGGTAGGGTGGAGGTGATATGGTCCTTGACTAGTCTCTCAAAGCACTTCATGATGACGGAAGTGAGTGCTACGGGGCGGTAGTCGTTTAGCTCAGTTACCTTAGCTTTCTTGGGAACAGGAACAATGGTGGCCCTCTTGAAGCATGTGGGAACAGCAGACTGGGATAAGGATTGATTGAATATGTCCGTAAACACACCAGCCAGCTGGTCTGCGCATGCTCTGAGGACGCGGCTGGGAATGCCGTCTGGGCCTGCAGCCTTGCGAGGGTTAACACGTTTAAATGTTTTACTCACCTCGGCTGCAGTGAAGGAGAGCCCGCAGGTTTTGGTAGGGGGCCGTGTCAGTGGCACTGTATTGTCCTCAAAGCGGGCAAAAAAGTTGTTTAGCCTGTCTGGGAGCAAGACATCCTGGTCCTCGACGGGGCTGGTTTTCTTTTTGTAATCCGTGATTGACTGTAGACCCTGCCACATACCTCTTGTGTCTGAGCTGTTGAATTGCGACTCGATTTTGTCTCTGTACTGAGACTTAGCCTGTTTGATTGCCTTGCGGAGAGAATAGCTACACTGTTTGTATTCGGTCATGCTTCCGGTCACCTTGCCCTGGTTAAAAGCAGTGGTTCGCGCTTTCAGTTTCACGCGAATGCTGCCGTCAATCCACGGTTTCTGGTTTGGGAATGTTTTTATCGTTGCTGTGGGTACGACATCGTCAATGCACTTCCTAATGAACTCGCTCACCGAATCAGCATATTCGTCAATATTGTTGTTGGACGCGATGCGGAACATATTCCAATCCGCGTGATCGAAGCAGTCTTGAAGCGTGGATTCAGATTGGTCGGACCAGCGTTGAACAGACCTGAGCGCGGGAGCTTGTTGTTTGAGTTTCTGTTTGTAGGCTGGAATCAACAAAATGGAGTCGTGGTCAGCTTTTCCGAAAGGGGCGCGGGGGAGGGCCTTATAAGCGTCGCGGAAATTAGTATAACAATGGTCTAGTGTTTTTCCAGCCCTGGTAGCACAATCGATATGCTGATAGAATTTAGGGAGTTTTGTTTTTAGATTAGCCTTGTTAAAATCCCCAGCTACGATGAATGCAGCCTCAGGGTGTGTGGTTTCCAGTTTACAAAGAGTCAGATAAAGTTCGTTCAGGGCCATCGATGTGTCTGCTTGGGGGGGAATGTATACGGCTGTGATTATGATTGACGAGAATTCCCTTGGTAGATAATGCGGTCGACATTTGATTGTGAGGAGTTCTAGATCAGGTGAACAGAACGACTTGAGTTCTTGTGTGTTGTTATGATGATCACACCACTTCTCGTTAATCATAAGGCATACCCCCCCGCCCCTCTTCTTACCGGAAAGATGTTTGTTTCTGTCGGCGCGATGCATGAAGAAACCAGCTGGCTGCACCGACTCCGTTAGCGTCCCTTGAGTTAGCCATGTTTCCGTGAAGCAGAGCACGTTGCAATCCCTGATGTCTCTCTGGAATGCTACCCGTGCTCGGATTTCATCAACCTTATTGTCAAGAGACTGGACATTGGCGAGTAGTATGCTAGGGAGTGGAGCGCGATGTGCCCGTCTCCGAAGCCTGACCACGAGACCGCCTCGTTTTCCCCTTTTTCGGCGTCGCACAGGGTCGCCGGCTGGGATCAGATCCATTGTATTGGGTGGAAGGCAAAACACTGGATCCGTTTCGGGAAAGTCATATTCCTGGTAGGAACGATGATGAGTTGACGTTAATCGTATATTCAGTAGCTCCTCCCGACTGTATGTAATGAAACCTAAGATTACCCGGGGTACCGATGTAAGAAATAACACGTAAAAAAACAAAATACTGCATATTTTCCAAGGAACACGAAGCGAGGCGGCCATCTCTTTTCGGCGCCGGAAGTTTAGAACAGTGACAGTGGTGCCACACACGATTCTTGTCACAGGTCAGTAATTAGCTATCTGCCATGTTTTTTAAAATATATTTGTCTGTCTGCCCACATTACTTCTCACCAGTGTTGTAGTACTCAAACTAGAGTCCGGTCTCGAACCACACATTGAATCTCCCTATACATTTTTACTCCGTTTTGACTAGTGCTTAATTTGGAAATTTGGAGGTGCAGGAACAAAATGCAAGCGCGAGAGGTGTGACCTGGGGAGCTCTGAGGTACCGGAACAATCACCTTCATAATAAAGCATTGCATGCATATCATCCCATGTACGTAGTGGTCTAGACTAGAGCAGTAAAGTGGAGGCGCTTGCAGAATCTTTTTAGTAGCCTAGAGTCCTGGACAAAATGTGGCCTTTTATAAACACATTTATTTAATACTGCACAAATGATTGAAATGTCAGGCTACTTTGACACTAAAAAAAACTGAGAATGTGAGATGATTAAAAACGACCTGGTCTTGAATCCATCAATAGCCTAGGCCTAGGTGTGTGGAGGAGATGCATATATTGTACAATATGAGGAAATTAGTGTCGAACAGGTTTCCTGTTATATTCATCAGAGGTGTAGGGAGGGTGAAGTCTGAATCCAAAACATTTTTATTATACAGATGATTACAAAACATGCACATGACAGTATTCATACCTTGGTTTTTGTGGTAAATGTGAATGAAATAAACTGTTTTGATAATGGTTTTCATACACATACCTTGTCCATAATGTAGAGGCCTATGGGATATTCATTGAAGAGGTAAGAGAGGAAGATCGTACATGTGATCTGCATTACATACCAATACCAATTTACATAGCTTTGTATGCCTCCTCATCTGTATACCTGCAGACACACACACAAAAGTGAGTAGTTCAGTCCTCTGCACCCAAACAGCTAGCCTTCAACATATTCTTATAGCATACATACTCTTACCTCTTTGTTGATTGATATCTATTGAATTGTGTCCATTTTCTGTTTTAGAAAGATGTGCACAAATATGATCATAGAAGGTACAAACCTTTAAACTGTGGAGATCTTTACATTTTCAGTTAAGTGCCTACACCTGCTGTCCTTTCAAATTCAAATGTTTCAGTTGGACAGTTAGGTTCCTGCAAGAACCCCCATCAACTAAGGAGGTTCCTCGATTAACCCACCTCCTACTGGGTTCTTAGAAGAACCTTTTGGGGGCAATTTTCAGTTCCAAGAACCCGAAGGTTCTTCAAAGAACTTTAAATCTCTTAGAAGAACCCTTGTTGAACCCCCTAACTTTTAGTGTGTGGGTTACAATGTTGCGCAAATCATAAACCCGGGCTGGCCCAACCCGAGTAAATTCTTAGGATATCAGGAGTGGGCCAAAAATCTACATTTTCACATTAGGCTACGTTTTTTTTAAAGGGGCAGGAGAATTACAAAGGAGGAAAATCGAATGAACTCTGCTTTTATTCCAATGTTTACATTGCAAACAGTGAACATTTTGTTTCATGCCAGGAGAGGTACCAGAACCTGGCAAATAGGTTACGGAACGAAACAGTCCATAACTGAGAGGTGCCAGATCCTGTTCTGGCAGGATCCGGTTTAAATTAAGTACTGGTCTTGACTCGGTCTCGGACAATGAGGAATAATAATTTATTGCCGAGACCAGCCGAGGTAGCGGAGTAAAAAAACTCATAATTATCAGCCCCGTTCAGTGAACACATAAAACCACTTCGCCAGGCCAAATCCACAATCCTTTTATTACTATATTTATATATGCAGTATGCTTACTACTTTTCTCATTACTGTCCTTTACTTTTGTTGAAAAATATCCTCAAACCTTGTTGCGCTTGTCGTTAATTTCCTTGCTCCACTAGTATGTGAGACTGGGGCAAATTGTACCATATTTTGTATTTGTATCTATTACTTAGAGGCACGTTTTGGTCAGGGATAATTTGTAGTCTATTTCTCAGCAGGTTTTGTTTTAACCATTTGAATGGCTAAAGAATTCATATTTTCGACTGAAATATTAACATATAAATAAAAGACCTCCCGTCCCTGCAGGAGGCCATTTTCCCTTTTGGTGGGCGGTCATTGTAAAGAGGAATTTATTCTTAACCGACTTAGCCTAGTTAAATAAAAATGTACATTTTGAGCTCTTTATTAAGGTGGCAATCTGACACAATTACAATCATGGTCTTGTCACGAACCTGCTCGAAGCCCATAACAAAAAGGGAGACAACATGGAGATAAAGAATAACAAAATAGATTTATTAACTAAAGTAAAGTAAATGCAATTAACCTGTTTGGGCTGCAAGCCCGAAATCGGCCGAAAATGACAACAGCTGCAGGGCGCGAAATTCAAAATCTATTTTTTAAAAATATTTAACTTTTACACATTAACAAGTCCAATACAGCATTTGAAAGATAAACATCTTGTCAATCCAGCCAACATGTCCGATTTTTTAAATGTTTTACAGAGAAAACACCACATATATTTATGTTAGCTCACCACCAAATACAAAAGTGGACAGACACGTATGAATATGATTATGAAGTATGAATTATGATTGAAGTAGCATGCACAAGCCAACCGAAATAAACTAAAACCAACCTAAAGAGCCCAGAAAAAACTACCTCAGATGACAGTCATATAACATGTTACACAATAAATCTATGTTTTGTTCATAAAAAGTGCATATTTTAGCTATAAATCAGTTTTACATTGATGCTACCCAAAAATGCTAATACATAGCTAGAGTCTGAATCCAGCCGGGAGTAGCCAGAGAAAATACATACACCAACGTCGGCTACTAATTACACCTCATAAAACATTTCAGAAAAACATATGGTGGATAACTAATGAAAGACAGATATCGTGTGAATAAAGCCAACATTTCCGATTTTTGAAGTGTTTTACAGCGAAAACACAATATATCGTTATATTAGCTAACAACATAAGCTAGCATAAGGCAGCATTGATTCTAGTCAAGCACAGTTAGCAGAGTTAGCATACAACAGTTCGACAGATATATGAAAAAGCATCCCAAATTGGGTCTTATCTTTCTTGGTATTCCATCAGAATGTTGTAACGGGGTCCAATGTCCAGTAGAGTCTTTAGTTGGGTTCCAGAACGAATTATTTCCCTCTTTGGTTAGCAGGCACGATAGCATTGCGGCGCTAAACAGCGTTTCTTCAAAAAAATCTTCCGTCGTATCACATCTAAAGTCCAGAATAAATTGCAATAATATAATTAAAGTATATTGAAAAAACATACTTTAGGATGATTTTGTGACATGTATCAAATAATATCGTAGTCACACATCATATTCACCGTTATCTACCTTGTTCCAGAAGCCGAGACCAAATTATCCTTCGCGCCCGGAATTTTCTTTTAACTGCGCAGGTCTCACAAGAAGGTGTGTTATTCAGTCCATGGACGAGATATTCGACTCCTTTCAATTCTCACTTCCGCATTACAGCCTGACGAACGCCTGTGACGTGTCCCTATGGTCCTAAGTCAAAGGGCCTTTTATAGAGAAGGTCTTAAAGAGACACATCGCATTTTGGAAAACTCAATTCGGCTGGGAAAATGGCTGTAAAAATATTTTTGTTCGACTTAGAGAAACAATTCAAACCTTTTTAGAAACTACAGACTTATCTATCCAACAGTAGTAAATATATGCATATTGGAAAATAAAAAGTTTCTTAGGAGGCCGTTTGAAAATGTGCACACATTTTCCATTTTTTTCAATATTCAGCTTGCAGCCATAACAGGTTTTAACAATGGTGTGTGTGTAATCAGTAGTCAGTAGTGTAACTGAGTGTATGCACACTCAAATTTGGAACTCCTGGGTTCTTGTTGCGTTTCTGACAACATTATCCACATCACTGACCAAAACAGCAGGGCTTCACATCCAACCAATTTACGAGAGAAGACCGCAAGCAGTAACACAGTAGTTCTTTTTTTCTACAGAAGAGGTAAAAAAAACTTCTACATACATGTGATAATGAAGGGTGTTGAAAGGTGCCTACGCAAACAAACCAAATCTGTCTGTGTCTGAATGGAGAGAGTCTCCCCAATGATTGAGGAAGAGGTGCATTTATCCTGGGACACACCCGAGCCCAGGTGTGTCCCATTTCTCTGACGACCCTCCCGGCTCCGCCCACCGACACCCTATTGAGGCAAACAAGAGCAAAGAGAAATAATTCGGCAGACAGCGTGGGAGGGTCGTCACAGTCTTGAATTGGACTTGTATCGTTCTGGTCTCGGTCTTGACTCAGGCTCGCCACCCTCCCAGTCTCGGTCTCAATGTGGTATTGTACACAACACTACTTCTAACCATACCCCGATGACAACGTTTGTCAAAAAGTGGTAGTGGTAAGCCAATCTAAATATAAGCTTTTTCAAATTTTGATCACAAAAGTACTGCCTTGATTTTTGTTGCAGGCTTTCAGTTTAACTTTTTTTTGGAGGACATACGCCTAATCATATTTTGTTCTCAGGCTATTTAAACTTGTTTCCGATGAGTACCCTTTTGATACCATTTCTATATTTTTCACAGAAGCAAAGCAGTACACCGTATTACATTTTTTCTTGAAGATGTATTAGTTACTACTTTGCTACTCCTTTCTCCAGGCACTGCATATAAAGCAATAAACAAAACAGCTGACTATTCGGATGTTACAATAAAATGTAATATTGCCCCCCCCCCCCCCTTGATCACAAGAGGAACACATGATCACCTTGTAAAAAGGTACATTTATGATACAATGGGTTAGGTCATTCGGTACTGTATTGCGTCTCCTTCTGGCTTTATTGACTACATGTAACCTCCTGTTGATGACTAATGTGATGACTTTGAATGAACCACATGTTTAATCATATACTTTCATATCATATAACAATATAAATCTTTCATTGTCTTTGAGATTATAAACCGGTGTATGTTCGAACGAGAGAGACAGTATTTGCAACCATTGTCTCTGTATACACACTCAAATTTGGAACTCCTGGGTTCTTGGTGCGTTTCTGACAACATTATCCACATCACTGACCAAAACAGCAGGGCTTCACATTCAACCAATTTACGAGAGAAGACCGCACGCAGTAACACAGTAGTTCTTTTTTTCTACAGAAGAGGTAAAAAAACTTCTAGGAGGATTTGATGAAAATATGTTTTCTTGATTTCATATGCCTAGAGATTGGTTGCAATTGAAAGAAATTACAACAACATTTTGTATAATTTCTTACATATTTGTATAATTAATAATATATATACAGTGCTAGTCAACAGTTTGGACACACCTACTCATTCCAGGGTTTGTCTTTATATTTTTACTATTTTCTACACTGTAGAATAATAGCGAAGACATCAAAAATATGAAATAACACATATGGAATCATGTTGTAACCAGAAAAGTGTCAAAAATATATTTTAGATTCTTCAATGTAGTCACCCTTTGACAGCTTTGCACATATTTCTGAATGAAAATGTTAAATACATTTTAAAAATTAGGAGCTTTTCAGTAGCCACATGAAGAGCTGCAGGTGTTCCGATTCCTGATTTTCTAATTTCTCATCAAATCACAATTTTCACCAAAATATTTTATATTTAACATTCCTTTTAATTTCTTTCAGGCCAACATATTTCCATATTGTCTCAAGCTATGTACCTTGGCATTTGAGAACATGTGCTGTACTTGTAAATGTGACAGTCAAGAAAGCTCACATTACTTTTCTGTACTGTCGGGTTTAGCAATTTGTATGAAAACAATGACAATGTAGGCTACACCTACAAATTATTTCGCTATTAAAAAAAGGTAAATAACATGTGCCCAACTATCGAGAAAAACGTAGTAATCAGCAGCAATAGATTAATCAATTCGCACATCAATAATCTAGGATCAACATCGGAGTGCTCCACATAAATGTAACGGAATCTTTAGTATACAATCACCATAGGTTGAGGAGGCGTGCCCAAGTCAAATCATCCTACTTCCTCCTTCCCACCACGGTAGTAACCCCTGTTCTGATTTATTTTTCAGAAAATGGCATTAATTAACAAATCCAGAAGAACAGAAAGTAACCGATTCCTTAAACAATCAAAGCCGTTGGAGACAGGCAACCCTTCAATCCATAGACTTAATCTGCAAAAGAAATATGGAGAAAATGAGAGCTTTGACCAGTTCACATTTGGGAAGAAAGCGGATCAAGTGAATAACAAGGTGATATTGCTTCTGGGGGCCACAGGTGAAGGAAAAACAACTCTGATCAATGTCATGATCAACTATATTCTTGGGGTAAAGTGGGAAGACCGTTATCGCTTTAAGCTCATCCATGAGGTGACCAACAAGTCACAGGCTGAGAGTCAGACTTCAGTCGTAACGTCATACGAGCTCTACAACCAGCCAGGCTTTCAGATTCCTTATTCTCTGACTATCATTGACACACCAGGGTTCGGAGACACCAGAGGAATGGCTCATGATAAACTGATCACAAGGCAGCTGAAGGAATTCTTGTGTCATCCTTTAGGGATTGATCACATTGATGCAGTTGGCTTTGTAGTGAATTCATCCCACCCACGTCTTACTCCCCACCAGAAATACATTTTTGACTCCATCCTGTCCATCTTTGGAAAAGACATTGCTGAAAACATCTTAATGCTTGTGACATTTGTTGATGGCAACGCCATACCTGTGCTGGAGGCCATCAAAGCTGCAGATTTGCCCTGTCGGAAAAACAATGAGGGACTACCAATCCATTTCAAATTCAATAATTCATCTCTGTACACTCAGAAAACGGATGACTCAGATGTTCTTGATGGGTTACAGCAAATATTCTGGGAGTCAGGTTTTAAGCACATGAAGGAATTTTTCCAAGCCCTGGAAAACATTGAGAGCAAAGATCTGACCCTGACCAAGAAAGTGCTGGAAGAACGTGAGAGTCTGGAGAAGCACCTGAAAAACCTGATCCCTCAAATCACAGTTCTTCTGTCAAAGCGAGATGAGAATCAACACCTCAAACAGTGTCTGGAGAAGGAGGAAAAAAACATGGAAGACAACAAAGACTTTGAGACAGAGGTACAGGTTCATGTAGAGAAGAGAACCAAATTAAATTTCTTTGTTACAAACTGTAACACATGCATGTCCACATGCCACACCAGCTGCTTTCTCCCTAACGAGGACGATGTCAAAACGTGCGCAGTGATGGATGATGATGGCAACTGTGTCATGTGTCCGGGAAACTGCTCTTACTTTGCCCACGACAGGGAAAGGGCCTTATGGACATATGAAACAAAGACAGAGAAAAGGACTGTGCAAGAAATGAAGGACAACTTCATGAAGGCACAGGGCAAGTTCTTGAACGACAAGCAGATACTGGAAAAACTAGACAATGAATTACGAAAGAAACAGGAAACGCTGAATCATTGGGCAAACCTGTGCTCCAACTGTCTCAGCAGGCTTAGCGAGATTGCGCTGAAGTCAAGCTCTCTCTCAACTATGCAGTACATTAGCATGCTTATTAAAACAGAGGAGGATGAACACAAGCCAGACTTTGAGAATCGTATCATGGGGTTGAAAAAAATGAAACATGAGTTTGAGATTCTGGACAAGATTGCAAGAGGGGAGAATCTAATCTAGCAGGACGCAACATTTTAGTAACGTTTAGATAGAAATGTGCTATGTAGAACAAACATCCTCTCTGACATGTAAAATAAGGAATCACATCTGCTCTATTCGTGGCATTTCCATCTGCAACGTTCGACAACGCTTGGCTACTTCACTTTATAGCATAAAGTGTGAAAGATCAACAAACCTCTGTTTACTATGGAAATCTAAAATTCCCAGCAGCTCATTGATAAAAAGAAACTAAAGATATTCTCTGTTATTTTTTTTTGTTATGACAAATTACATAAACAAATTATATATGGCTTTAAGTCATGTTGGAAAAAGTACTGAAATTCCTTGAGCACTACAGATACACTATATATACAAAAGTATGTTGAGACCCCTTCAAGTTAGTGGATTCGGCCATTTCAGCCACACCCGTTGCTGACATATGTATAAAATCTAGCACACAGTCATGCATCTCCATAGACAAACGTTGGCAGTAGAATGGCTCTTACTGAAAAGCTCTGTGTCTTTCAACGTGGCACCGACATAGGATGCCACCTTTCCAACAACTCAGTCCATCAAATTTCTGCCCTGCTAGAGCTGCTCCGGTCAACCGTAAACCTGTTATTGTGAAGTGTAAAAGTCTATGAGAAACAACGGCTCAGCCGTAAAGTGATAGAACACACAAGCTCACAGAACGGGGACGCCGATTGCTGAAGCTCGTAATGCGAAAAAATGGTCTGTCCTTGGTTGCAACACTCACTACCGAGTTCCGAACTGCCTCTGGAAGCAACATCAGCAAAATAACTGTTCGTCGGGAGCTTCATGAAATGGGTGTACATGGCCGAGCAGCCGCACACAATCCTACGATCACCATGCGCAATGCCAAGCGTCGGATGGCGTGGTGTAAATCTCCCCGCCATTGAACTCTGGAGCATTGGAAACACGTTCTTTGGAGTGATGAATCATGCTTCACCATATAGCTGTCCTATGAACGAATCTGGGTTTGGCGGATGCTAGGAGAACTCTACCTACATAGTGCATGGGACGAATGCATAGTACCAACTGTAAAATTTGGTGGAGGACGAACAGTGGTCTGCAGCTGTTTTCCATGGTTCAGGCCCCTTAGTTCCAGTGAAGGGAAATCTTAACCCTACAGCATACAATTAAATTGTAGACGATTCTGTGCTTCCAACTTTGTGGCAACAGTTTGGGGAAGGCGCTTTCCTGTTTCAGCATGACAATGCCCCCGTACACAAAGCGAGGTCCATAAGGAAATGAGATTGGTGTGGAAGAACTTGACTGGCCTGCACAGAGCCCTGACCTCAACCCCATCGAACACCTTTGGGATAAATTAGAACACTAACTGCGAGCCAGGCCTCATCGCCCAACCTCAGTGCCCAACCTCACTAATGCTCTTGTGGCTGAATGGAAGCAGGTCCCCACAACAATGTTCCAACATCTAGTGGAAAGCCTTCCCAGAAGAGTGGAGGCTGTTATAGCAGGAAAGGGTGGACCAAATCCATATTAATGCCCATGATTTTGGAATGAGATGTTCGACAAGCAGGTGTCCATGTACATTTGGCCATGCAGTGTAGTTTATCTAAGAAGGCTTGGATAACGTACACTCCCATACATATTTATTTGGACAGTGAAGCTAAAACTTTTAATTTGGCTCTCGACACCATCATTTTGAGAACATTTTATATGAGGCGACAGTTCAGAATGTCACCTTTTATTTGAGGATATTTTCATAAATTTCTGCTTTATCGTTTAAAAATGAAAGCACTTTACGTATATTGTACTGCCATTTAAAGGTGGAATAAATATTTGGACAAATTCACTTATGGTGTATTACATTTTGTCAAAAGTTTAGAATTTGGTCCCATATTTCTAGCACGTAATGAATACATCAAGCTTCTGACTCTACAAACTTGTTAGATGCATTTGCAGTTTGTTTTGGTTGTGTTTCGGGTTATCTTGTGCCCAATAGAAATGAATGGTACATAATGTATTGTGTCATTTTGGAGTGACTTTTTTATTGTAAATAAGAATATATTTCTGAACACTTCTACATTAATGTGCATGCTACCATGATTGAGAAAGTTACAGATGCATAAATATCATGCAAAACATTTATTCTCAAATCCAAAATGTTGGCATGTAGAGCCAAATTAAAAGTTTTAGCTTCACTGTCCAAATAAATATGTAAGGGGCGTGTACATGTTCGGTCGTTTGTGTAACAACTGGCTACCATAACGCGTAGTACCACCGGTTCACCATGAAGTGGTGGAATACATTTGATTGATGTAAGCTCGACAGATTTCCTAATATACAAATCTAAGTGATGCATGTTGGTATGTAATTTAATAATGGATGTCAACTCTCCCACGTTAGAAGAAAATGGTAGCATAAACACAGCACAATGAACAAGTGTCAACATTGACAATGAGAAGAGAACAGAGAGGGATATATATCTAGGGAAGGATCACAATTTTGAAGTAGTCAACTGAGTGGGACTTCCTACGGCAGGGATCATCAACTAGATTCAGCCATGGGCCGATTTGTTCTTGAAAGGATGTTCAGGGTGTCGGAACATATTTACAAATCATTTGTAAACTGCTAATTAACCGTAAGAACCCCGAACAGATACTGTATAATGTTTGCATAAAACATAATAATTTCAAACCTTGCTCACATGTGTCTGTCTAGTATGTGTGGGATTTCTTTCATTAAAATCACTTGTAGCTGATTTCCTGGTGTTTTTACAGTCTTCTATGTCCTACAATAAAAAAATATTACTCAGAAAACCACCTGCGGGCTGCCAGTTGGGGAACCCTGTCCTACGGGTTAAGGAAGAATCACAGATCGCCATCCAGGTCATCAGGAGGGATCGTTGTATTGACTGTGCAACAGAAGGCTTTATGGGTCTGCTAATACAGGATTAGTAAAGGCCCAGTGCACTACTTTTGGGACAAAAAAATTCCCCCACAAAAAAACATTTTTTATTGATGAAATAACATAACAGAGTGGCCACCGCAAAACCCAAGGGCCTGACCTTCTGTAGAAGTTGCTGTAGCCCTGTTTGGGATACTTAGCCTATATTGGCTATTGGTTGAGACACAGGGCCCATTCTAGCTTGGTATGTCGGGGCGGGAAATTGGAAATGTGAATTGGGTTGGAGGTAATAATGAATTTAGATTCTAATTTATTGAGATGCATGAACACACCGCACCACAATATACTGACTATAATAATATCATATTAGTAACATAACGTTACTGTCATGAACACACCACAATATACTGACTATAATAATATCATATTAGTAACATAACGTTACTGTCATGAACACACCACAATATACTGACTATAATAATATCATATTAGTATTATAACGTTACTGTCATGAACACATCCCACCAAAATAATTATTTAATGTCTGTTTTTCCTGCAATTCTACATAGTAATGATTTATGTTCATTACTTGGTCAATTGATTTGATGATTCAATCTATGCAAATACATTCTACGAATTGATAGTTCACCCCTCTGTTTTGATTTATTCTGTAATAGGGTATATTGTAACCATGTGTTATTCAGTAATAGGGTATATTGTAACCATGTGTTATTCAGTAATAGGGTATATTGTAACCATGTGTTATTCAGTAATAGGGTATATTGTAACCATGTGTTATTCAGTAATAGGGTATATTGTAACCATGTGTTATTCAGTAATAGGGTATATTGTAACCATGTGTTATTCAGTAATAGGGTATATTGTAACCATGTGTTATTCAGTAATAGGGTATATTGTAACCATGTGTTATTCAGTAATAGGGTATATTGTAACCATGTGTTATTCAGTAATAGGGTATATTGTAACCATGTGTTATTCAGTAATAGGGTATATTGTAACCATGTGTTATTCAGTAATAGGGTATATTGTAACCATGTGTTATTCAGTAATAGGGTATATTGTAACCATGTGTTATTCAGTAATAGGGTATATTGTAACCATGTGTTATTCTGTAATAGGGTATATTGTAACCATGTGTTATTCAGTAATAGGGTATATTGTAACCATGTGTTATTCAGTAATAGGGTATATTGTAACCATGTGTTATTCAGTAATAGGGTATATTGTAACCATGTGTTATTCAGTAATAGGGTATATTGTAACCATGTGTTATTCAGTAATAGGGTATATTGTAACCATGTGTTATTCAGTAATAGGGTATATTGTAACCATGTGTTATTCTGTAATAGGGTATATTGTAACCATGTGTTATTCAGTAATAGGGTATATTGTAACCATGTGTTATTCAGTAATAGGGTATATTGTAACCATGTGTTATTCAGTAATAGGGTATATTGTAACCATGTGTTATTCTGTAATAGGGTATATTGTAACCATGTGTTATTCAGTAATAGGGTATATTGTAACCATGTGTTATTCAGTAATAGGGTATATTGTAACCATGTGTTATTCAGTAATAGGGTATATTGTAACCATGTGTTATTCAGTAATAGGGTATATTGTAACCATGTGTTATTCAGTAATAGGGTATATTGTAACCATGTGTTATTCAGTAATAGGGTATGTTGTAACCATGTGTTATTCAGTAATAGGGTATATTGTAACCATGTGTTATTCAGTAATAGGGTATATTGTAACCATGTGTTATTCAGTAATAGGGTATATTGTAACCATGTGTTATTCAGTAATAGGGTATATTGTAACCATGTGTTATTCAGTAATAGGGTATATTGTAACCATGTGTTATTCAGTAATAGGGTATATTGTAACCATGTGTTATTCAGTAATAGGGTATATTGTAACCATGTGTTATTCTGTAATAGGGTATATTGTAACCATGTGTTATTCAGTAATAGGGTATGTTGTAACCATGTGTTATTCAGTAATAGGGTATATTGTAACCATGTGTTATTCAGTAATAGGGTATGTTGTAACCATGTGTTATTCAGTAATAGGGTATGTTGTAACCATGTGTTATTCAGTAATAGGGTATATTGTAACCATGTGTTATTCAGTAATAGGGTATATTGTAACCATGTGTTATTCAGTAATAGGGTATGTTGTAACCATGTGTTATTCAGTAATAGGGTATATTGTAACCATGTGTTATTCAGTAATAGGGTATATTGTAACCATGTGTTATTCAGTAATAGGGTATATTGTAACCATGTGTTATTCAGTAATAGGGTATATTGTAACCATGTGTTATTCAGTAATAGGGTATATTGTAACCATGTGTTATTCAGTAATAGGGTATATTGTAACCATGTGTTCAAGCTAATCAAATCAAAGTTCATTTGGCGCTGTCCTTTTAGAACCATGAAGGACGCTCACTTAAAATAACTCTCATCAAGACCTGTTGCCTAATAGCCCTACTCATCACTAATATTATTATTATTAATATTATTGTTATCATTATTAATATTATTATAATTATTAATAATAATAATATTATTATTATGAATATCAGTATGAATATTATTATGCATATTATTATTATTATTATGAATATTATTATTATGAATATTGTTAGTATTGTATTATTAATAGTATTATTGCTATTATTATTATTTTTACTAATAGAAGATTATCACTTCTCACAATGGTGCTCGTTTAGTAAAGTTAGATCAAAGCTGAATCAAGATCACATAGCGATTAATTGGTATTTTCCATAACAGAACTGACTATAATAGTATAGTAGGCCTATAACGTTACTGTTACACCACCAATACATCCTGATTTCTAATTACATTTTAGGAGGGTTAGCTAAAGACCAAAAGCTTTAAAATAAAAAAAATAGGCCTATCAAAACTCCAGAGTCCACTAGGCAGGATATATGCTTTGATTGAAACCAAATACAAGAAAGGCTAATCATTTGTTAGCATCATCTGCTCCAATTCACTCAGTAAACAGCTATTCACATGAAGCTGATTGAGATCAATCAAATGATTGTCATGCAGATGCACAATTGACAGTGATGATGGCCAGATTTGAAATGAGGTATTCCTAATTTGGTGTTTGAGGGTATTAATAAACATAGAACATGTTCTTGAGACAATATGTCATAGGCTGAGCTCTCCAATTGGAGGATGCATTTTATAACAAAGCTCCCCAACCCTGTTCCTGGAGAGCTATCATCCTGTAGGTTTATTCCAACCCTAATCTTTTTTAAAAAAATTTTACCTTTATTTAACTAGGCAAGTCAGTTAAGAACAAATTGTTATTTTCAATGACGGCCTAGGAACAGTCGGTTAACTGCCTTGTTCAGGGGCAGAATGACAGATTTGTACCTTGTCAGCTCGGGGATTCGATCTTGCAACCTTTCGATTACTAGTCCAACACTCTAACTAACCACTAGGCTACCTGCCGCACAAATCTAACGTACCTGATTCTAATAATTAACTGATTTATAAGATAAATTGGATGAGTTACAACTGGGGTTGGAGTGAAACCCTACAGGACGGTAGCACTCCAGGAACAAGGTTGGAGAGCCCTGCCCGTACAAATTTTGATTGAGGAAATGACGACATCACCTAAATAAATATCACTCCACCACGACAATTCAAATCTGTGGTAGGTCTGTAGCCGGTGGTGTCAGCATGCTGCATGTGTTCACCACTGGCTTCATCCATCTGAACAGAAGCCAACATGCAACCGGTCCCGTGGCTAATTACGAACAGGGTAAATAAAGGACCTTCAAAAACCCTCTTAGGCCTCACTCCCCTGTATTTGAGATACCTACTGCAGCCCTCATCCTCCACATACAACACCCGTTCTTCCAGTCACATTCTGTTAAAGGTCCCCAAAGCACACACATCCCTGGGTCGCTCCTCTTTTCAGTTCGCTGCAGCTAGCGACTGCAACAAACACTCAAACTGGACAGTTTTATCTCAATCTCTTCATTCAGACACAATCATGGACACTCTTACTGACAGTTGTGGCTGCTTCGTGTGATGTATTGTTGTCTCTACCTTTTTGCCCTTTGTGCTGTTGTCTGTGCCCAATAATGTTTGCACCATGTTTTGTGCTGCTACCATGTTGAGCTGCGGCCATGTTGTGTTGCTACCATGTTGTTGTCGTGTTGTGTTGCTACCATGCTGTGTGGTTGTCTTAGGTCTCTCTTTTAAGTAGTGTTGTGGTGTCTCTCTTGTGGTGATGTGTGTTTTGTCCCATGTTATTTTTAAAACCATGTCCCAGCAGAAGGCCTTTTGGTAGGCTGTCATTGTAAATAAGAATTTGTTCTTAACTGACTTGCCTAGTTAAATGCTCTGACACCTATTTAACCCCTAATTTTAGGCACTAAAACTACTTCTATATATACAAAACTACTTTGTATACAGTGCCTTCAGAAAGTATTCAGACCACTTGACTTTTTCCACATTTTGTTACGTTACAGCCTTATTCTAAAATAGATTAAAATGTTTTTTTCCCTCAGCAATCTACACACAATACATTTTTGCAAATGTATTACAAATTAAAAACAGAAATACCTTATTTACATAATTATTCAGCCCCTTTGCTATGAGACTTGAAATTGAGCTCAGGTGCCTCAAGTTTTCATTGATTATCCTTGAGATGTTTCTACAACTTGATTGGAGTCCACCTGTGGTAAATTAAATTGATTTGACATGATTTGTAAAGGCACACACCTGTCTATATAAAGTCCCACAGTTGACAGTGCATGTCAGAGCAAAAATCAAGCCATGAGGTCGAAGACAGAATTGTGTCGAGGCACAGATCTGGGGAAAGGTACCAAAACATTTCTGCAGCATTGAAGGTCCCCAAGAACACAGTGGCCTCCATCATTCTTAAATGGAAGAACTTTGGAACCACCAAGACTCTTCCTAGAGCTGGCCGCACACCCAAATGGAGCAATCGGGAGAGAAGGGCCTTGGTGACCAAGAACCCGATGGTCACTGACAGAGCTCTAGCGTTCCTCTGTGGAGATGGCAGAACCTTTCAGAAGGACAACCATCTCTGCAGCACTCCACCAATCAGCCCTTTATGGTGGAGTGGCCAGAGAGAAGCCACTTCTCAGTAAAAGGCACATGACAGACAGCTTGGAGTTTGAAAAAGGCACCTAAAGGACCATCAGACACCGGAATAGAGCTTTGCACAGGCAAAGTCCTAGAGGAAACCCTGGTTCAGTTTGCTTTCCAACAGACACTGGGAGATGAATTCACCTTTCAGCAGGACAATAACCGAAAACACAAGGCCAAATCTACACTGGAGTTGATTACCAAGATGACATTGATTGTCCTTGAGTGGCCTAGTTACAGTTTTGACTTGAATCGGCTTGAAAATCTATGACTAGACTTGAAAATGGCTGTCGAGCAATGATCAACAACCAACTTGACAGAGCTTGAAGAATTTTAAAAAGAATAATTCGCAAACATTGTACAATCCAGGTGTTCAAATCTCTTAGAGAATTACCCAGAAAGACTCACAGCTGTAATCGCTGCTAAAGGTGATTCTAACATGTATTGACATAGGGGTGTGAATACTTATGTAAATTTGATATATCTGTATTTAATTTTCAAAAAATGTGAAAAAAAATTAAAAAATAAGTGTTTTCACTTTGTCATTATGGATTAGTGTGTAGAAGAGTGAGAGAAATCAATTGAATCCATTTTTAATTCAGGCTGTAACACAACCAAATGTGGAAAAAGTGACAGGGTGTGAATATTTTTCGAAGGCTCTGTACATGCTGGCATTTATTAACAACATAAACAGTACATAAAAGGTTCTATACATCAGGAGGAAAAAAAGTAACCGAAATATTCAAAAACATTCAGATCACTCTCTGACTCTCCATCTCCTTCCCAGACAGCGGAACCATGATACCGCACTCCTATTTGGTGGTCCGTCCAAAGCCATCTGTCTGGCCAGGTATCCGGCTCTGGCTGAGGTATCCGTCTCTGGCTGAAGTATCCGGCTCTGGCTGAGGTATCCGTCTCTGGCTGAGGTATCCGTCTCTGGCTGAGGTTACTGTCTGCTCACTGCTACGCTTGACATACAGATTTTACTCTCCTCCTTCTCTGCCCCCTCTCCCTCCTCCTCCTCCTCCTCCTCCTCCTTCTCTGCCCCCTCTCCCTCCTCCTCCTCCTCCTCTGCCCCCTCTCCCTCCTCCTCTACCCTCTCTCCCTCCTCCCCCTCCCTCCTTCTCCTCCTTTTCCTTCTTTCCATCCTTTCTGTCTTGATCTTCGCCTTTTCTCCATCTCTCTTCCTATTTCTCCGTGCCCTGGCCCCTTTCTCGCCCCTTGTCTTCAACTAGCTACCTTCACCTCTCTTTCTCCCTGCACTTCTCCTTCTCTCTGGCTCCTTTCTCTCTTCCCGTGCCTCTCGTCCCTCTCTTTATCCCTCCTGTCCTCATCCCTGTCTCTATCCGTGTCCCTCCTTCGATCCTTCTCATCTCTCCATCCACCATGTCTGTCCCTCTCCATGTCCTTCTCCAGATCTCTCTCTGAGAGAGCAATCTAATGTTTATGTACACATACCAGTAGTAAAGGATAAGCGAATTGTTAGAGACACTGGTGTGTGACCTCAGTGAAGAGTGGTCTGGCACGGCGTCCTCTCCTACGGTCTGGTTCAGCAGGTGTCTGTAGAAACCACTCAGGTCGTTCTGCTTCTTCACATCAAGGTCAGCTGGACAGACACAACAGGACTTGGTTTCATATAAACACTGCTGTATTCAGAACATACAGTTTCTCTCACACACACCTGCATACACAAGCACGGACGCACACACCAGACACACACCATAGTCTCTCTCACTTTTCTTTTTTCCCCAGCTCCTTCTGTCACTCCTTGAGTTTCTGTCTATAGGCCGAGGTGGCGTAAGCCTCCTTATCTGCAAACTGCTCTCCTTCCGCCTCTCTCTCCTTCCGGATCTTCCTCTCGTCCCTCCATTGCTGCTCCTTCATTCTCTCCACCGCTCACAGCAGCTGGTTGATGTACTTTGGCTATGGAGACAGAGAGAAAGGAGAGAGGAGTATGAAATGAGAAAGAGATGGAGGGTGAGGAGTGGGTGGATATAAGTGACATAAAATTAAAGTGTGAGGAGAGAGGAAAAAAAGTGGTTAGGGAAAGCAGGGGAGCGAAAGAGTACAAACGGAGGGGATAGCATTATATCCAGAGAGGAAAAGGTCTGAAAAAAGGGGGCGGAGGCTGTGTGGTAGTTCTGGGCCCCTGACATCCACTGTTGTTCTGGGCCCCTGACATCCACTGTTGTTCTGGGCCCTGACATCCACTGTTGTTCTGGGGCCCTGACATCCACTGTTGTTCTGGGCCCTGACATCCACTGTTGTTCTGGGGCCCTGACATCCACTGTTGTTCTGGGGCCCTGACATCCACTGTTGTTCTGGGCCCTGACATCCACTGTTGTTCTGGGCCCTGACATCCACTGTTGTTCTGGGGCCCTGACATCCACTGTTGTTCTGGGGCCCTGACATCCACTGTTGTTCTGGGCCCTGACATCCACTGTTGTTCTGGGCCCTGACATCCACTGTTGTTCTGGGCCCTGACATCCACTGTTGTTCTGGGGCCCTGACATCCACTGTTGTTCTGGGCCCTGACATCCACTGTTGTTCTGGGGCCCTGACATCCACTGTTGTTCTGGGGCCCTGACATCCACTGTACCTTCCTGTAGGTTCCTCACAGTATTGTCTTGTTGCTCTCCAGCCTCTGTTTCTGCATGTCGTCATAGACACCATCGTAGTCACACAAAGTCCTGCTCCAGAGCCTTCTGTATCTCCAGACGTGTCTGATACACACGCATGCGCACACACAGGTGAGAAAGATTAGTCTCAGCCACAAAATACATCAAGACTACTTCTGGAGAATTTGTATTTTACCCCGTGAGGTTTCCCATCGATCCATTTACGGCTGGGCGATATATATCAAATTAATCTGATTAATTAGAATTTGTTTTTGCGCGATATTCCAAATGCCTGTATTGAAAGAATCAAGTTTTTTTTTTCTCTCAGTGTTTGTCTGCTTGTTCTTATGTTGGTCTCGTCTCGTTCACTCCTTCTGTACACCTTCCCAAATACACCAAAGATCTGTATATAATGACAAGATGCTCATGTCTCCACCCTAACAATGGGAGTCGTTGTCCGAAAGGTGGGAAGGCAGGCGACAAATTTAGGTCCAAAATAAGCCCATAGAAACGCACTGGGCTTATTTTTGATAGGTTTTGGCGAGAGTGAAGCCACCTCTCACCTCTTCCTCTCTGTTTACACACACACACACACACACACACACACACACACACCAAGCCCCTCCCGCTGCCAGTCACACCAACCAACAAAGTTGAGAGATCACTTCTTCCTCTCTGACAACAAGCAGTTTCAACTCCTTATTTGGATTTGAGGTTTGGTCCAAAAGAATCGGTCATATGGACACCGAAACACATTGAAAAAGGATTTTACTGTAACATAAGAAAAGTTAACCTTTAATGATACCATTTGTATGTCTCAACTACTCAGATTGCACTACTAAAACAGGAGTATCAATGAACATTGATTCTGGAAAATTCATGCTCTGTTTGTTGCACGCAGCATTGAGGTACCGCTAGCAGCATTTTAGCCAAAACTTATACTAGCTGTCTAGTTATATAAGGAATTGGCAACTCGTTCTCATTCTGAGAAATAAGGTAGAACCACTTGATTTCAACATCAAAGTGGACAGGCTAACATGCTGTTCAAACAGTGGAGAGAGACAGAGAAGGGTCCGTTCCTAACAATTCAACTGTTCTACCTTGTTAGCTAGAAAATATATCGTTGGCTGAACTTTAAATATAAAGATTAGCTGGCTACTGTAACGGTGTTCCTCCTCCTCTTCATCCGAAGAGGAGGAGCATGGATTGAACCAAGGCGCAGCGTTGTGAAATGACATGATTTATTAAACAAGACGAAAAAACGAACTACACTTGAATAATTAACAAAACAAATAAACGATGTAGACAGACCTGGACGAGGAACTTACATGAAACACGAAGAACGCAATAACAGGAAAACTGACTACACAAAAACCGAACGAACAAACAACCGAGAACAGTCCCGTGTGGCGTAACATACAGAGACTGACACAGGAGACAACCACCCACAACAAACAGTGTGAAAACACCTACCTTAATATGACTCTCAATCAGAGGAAACGACACACACCTGCCTCTAATTGAGAGCCATATTAGGTACCCATTAACCAACATAGAAACAGAAAACATAGACTGCCCACCCAAACTCACGTCCTGACCAACTAACACATACAAAAACTAACAGAAAACAGGTCAGGAACGTGACAGCTACTCACTAGCATGTGGGCTTGTGCTTGAGATATTGTTTATGAGACCTGTGTTAATGTTCTATAATGCCTGCTACAACACTTATTAGTAAGTGTGCATTATTTATGTTTGTGGGGATTTTTTTTTTTACAAAATGTGCATTTTCATAGACATACTTGAAAGCCAGATCAGTGATTATTGCAACAAAAAAAAGCAGGATAAACCATTTTGATAACTAATTCAATTATCAATGGATCTTCTATTTAGTCTAATTTCACTCAACCTGAATTCATTTGATTATTGCTGACTCTTTTAAATGTATTTGACCTTTGATTTGAACAAAGTAATTTAGATGTATATTGTGAATCGCCCCAAAAAATCTAGATATAATTTTTAGGCCATATTGCCCAGCCCCTACATCCATTGATCCATTCATTCCTCCATCCATTCATTCCTCCATCCATCCATCCATTCATCCATCCATCCATTCATCCACTCACCAGTTTCATCATCCTCCTCTTCAGAGCCTCCTTCTGAAAACTCTCCCCAACCGAGATCTGGAAGACAGGTACTCATAAAATGTATTCTGATAGAGCTTCAGTAATTTTGCAAAGCTTACAACTCATACTCATTCCCATCTCGCCTACTGTCCCAAAGGATGTCCAGAGTGGAGAAACTGTACTGACTTTAAGGGACTACAGGGCAAACAAAAATCCTTTAAATACATGCTCTGTAACCCAGCACATTGTGTAATCTGCTCAGGCTTTCTTGCAAAATAGCTCAATACCGGTAGGCTATATGGTACTCACCTAGTTAGTTAAATAAAATAACTGATAACAGACCGACATTAATACACTGTTCCTACCTCTTCATCAGAGTCATCCACAAACACAGAGGGTCTGGGCACGCTAGCTGACTTAGACGCTCCCTTCTGGGGTATGATCAGACCGTACCTGGAAACACAGGTGACATGAATGTACAGCAAGCACAGACATTCGGAGGACAAAGTAGCTAGCTAGCAATGTTGGTGTCGTGCACACATTGCTGCTTGTAGTGTGTCTAGCTAGTTCAGTCACTGTATAACAGCCACAGCACAGGGTGAACAGGCTAAGCAACAGCGGAGAAATAACCAACTAATAAACATTTTTGTACGGTAAATAGCTACGATACAAGAAAAAAATGTTGTACTGTCAATTTCAACATACAGTACTGTTTACCAGGGGCCGCCATCTTGCTCCTTGAGATATCTGACCAGCTACCGACAGATACGTTGGCAAGCTAAAATAAGAAAGCGAGAAACAGAAACATTGATATAGTTATCTCAATGCAATATAGGTAGCCACACACACACACACACACACACACACACACACACACACACACACACACACACACACACACACACACACACACACACACACACACACACACACACACACACACACATACAGTGGAAGGACCACCAGAGGGCAGGCTGGGCTCACGGATAGTTGCCCAACAAGGCATGTGAGACAAGGTAACCAGAAGCAATTAAGCACAGCTGACGGTACTAATGACATTCTCTTTCCCCTATAAGAGAGAGGAGGGAACCAACAGGGAAGGGGGCAGATAAACTCTCTGTAGAATGGCTACCGAGAGAGGGGAGCTATCCAAGAAGATCCGTTAAGACGGTGACAAATCTGTGATAGATAATTGTCTTGTGTTCCTGTTTCATCTAAAGAAGAAGTGCGTTTTTCCTTGGGAGATTCTCATTGATTGTGTTGGAGTGTTTGTATTGTCAGAAATCTCTCAATAGAGAACTGTGTTCCATCAAGAAAACCTACTCCTGACTCGTTTATTCCACCTTTCCGCTTTAGAGTGACACCAAATTACTTGGTCCGCTCACAATACATACATACATACATACATACATACATACATACATACATACATACATACATATTGTGGTATCCCAGGAGGTCTACCCTGGGGGATGGTAATAGAGGGGAGGTACGTGATGCAACGTTGGCTCCCTCTGCTGGGAGTACGTGAGCTGGGCACCCCGACACGGACAGCTCCAAGTGGAGGTAATTAGGGGAAAGTGCCAACCAGCCGTGGAGGCCACATAAAAGGAGCACTGTGGCACACCGCGAGAGAGAACCGGGAGAGACCGACACAGAGCCAAACCTGTGATTTTCTTTTATGTTTATTTTATGGCCTAGTAAAGTTGTGTTTACCGACTAAAACCTCCCTGTCTCTGTGTTAATCTCTGCACGCTCAACCCAACACCCCACGGTTTACCACAATACATACATACATATATTATTGGTACATGTAATACATTGTGTTTGTGCCGTGTTCTCATTAGCATCCTTGTAAGTGGCACAAGTTTAATGATTTTGTCATCTGCAAGATTAGCAAACCGAGGTATGACATGCCAGCAACAAATGCTGACACTACACATCCAAGTATATCTGACCAAATTATGAAAGACAAGAAATGTAATTTTTTTAATTCCGTAAAGTGAGTGTGGAAGAGGTGAAAAAATGATTGTTCTCTATCAATGATGACAAGCCACCGGGGTCTGACAACTTGGATGGAAAATTACTGAGGATAATAGCAGACAATATTGCCACTCCTATTTGCCATATTTTCAATTTAAGCCTACCAGAATGTGTGTGCCCCCAGGCTTGGAGGGAAGCAAAAGTCATTCTGCCAACCAAGAACAGTAAAGCCCCCTTTACTGGCTCAAATAACCGACCAATCAGCCTGTAACCAACCCTTTTTTTAATCAGATACAATTCTATATTACAGTAAATAAATTGACAACAAACTTTCAGCATGATTATAGAGAAGGACATTCAACAAGCACAGCACTTACACAAATGACTGATGATTGGCTGAGAGAAATTGATGATAAAAAGATTGTGGCCGTTGTTTTGTTAGACTTCAGTGCCGCTTTTGACATTATCGATCATAGTCTGCAGCTGGAACAATGTATATGTTATGGCTTTACACCCCCTGCTATAATGTGGATAAAGAGTTACTTGTCTAACAGAACACAGAGGGTGTTCTTTAATGGAAGCCTCTCCAACATAATACAGGTAGAATCAGGAATTCCCCAAGGCAGCTGTCTAGGCCCCTTACTTTTTTCAATCTTTACTAATGAATTCCCACTGGCTTTGAGTAAAGCCAGTGTGTCTATGTATGAGGATGACTCACTCAACACTATACATGTCAGCTACTACAGCGACTGAAATGACTGCAACACTTAACAAAGAGTTGCAGATAGTTTCAGAGTGGGTGGCAAGGAATAAGTTCGCCCTAAATATTTATTTAACTAAAAGCATTGTATTTGGAACAAATCATTCACTAAACCCTAAACCTCAACTAAATCTTGTAATAAATCATGTGGAAATTGAGCAAGTTGATGTGACTAAACTGCTTGGAGTAAACCCTGGATTGTAAACTGTCATGGTCAAAACATGTTGATACAACAGTAGCTAAGATGGGGAGAAGTATGTCCATAATAAAGCGCTGCTGTGCCTTCTTAACAGCACTATCAACAAGGCAGGTCCTACAGGCCGTAGTTTTGGCGCACCTGGACTACTGTTCAGTCGTGTGGTCAGGTGCTACAAAGAGGGACTTAGGAAAGAAAAACTCAGAACGGTTCAGAACAGGGCAGCACGGCTGGCCCTTGGATGTACACAGAGAGCTAATTATAATTATATGCATGTCAATCTCTCATGGCTCAAAGTGGAAGAGAGATTGACTTCATGACTACCTTTATTTATGAGAGGTATTGACATGTTGAATGCACCGAGTTCTCCGTTTGAACTACTGGCGAACAGCTCGGACGCCCATGCATACCCCACAAGACATGCCACCAGAAGTCTCTTCACAGTCCCCAAGTCCAGAACAGACTATGGGAGGCGCACAGGTCTACATAGAGCCATGACTACATGGAACTCTATTCCACAACAAGTGACCCATGCAAGCAGTACCATTTTTTTCAAAAAACAGATAAAAAAACACTTTATGGAACAGCGGGGACTGTGAAGCAACACAAACACACACACACACACACGATAATACACACACACACATACACATAGATTTTGTACTGTACAGTAGATTTGTGGTAGTGGTGGAATAGGGGCCTGAGGGCACACAGTGTGTTGTGAAATCTGTGAATGTATTGTAATGTTTTTAAAATGGTATAAATTGCCTTAATTTTGCTGGACCTCAGGAAGAGAAGCTGCTGCTTTGGCAGGAACTAATGGGGATCAATAATAAATACAAATACAAATACCCAGCACCAAACACCCAGCATCAATAACCCAGCTGTTAGCAATAACAACCCAACTAACTCACTCAAAGCCTGCAACCCATCTATTGTAAAACGTATTTTAATGTTTAAAAATAGTATTATAATGTATATTAATGCCTTAAATTTTCGCAGGACCCCAGGAAGAGTAGTTGCCTTAGCAGCAGCTAATGGGGATCCATAATAAATACAAATACAAAAGTGCCTCATGCCAATAATCAGATTAAGATCAGCCACTCAAAATTGCAGAGGATTGGAGAATAGTCGTTCAGATGGAAATGTCAAGGATTACGTTTAACTTCGGCTCCGTTTCTTGTCACGTGAAAATCTCTAATAACACTTTGTCAGCCTGTAGATAAATGTAGTAAACTCCAGCAGGTCAAGAGTGAATCAACAAAGATGGTTGAAGTTGATAGCGACAGTACGCCGCCCCTACCACTAGATGGCGACATTGTACAGTTCAGGCCAAGCCGAAAATTCTGATACGTTCACAAGGAAATGAGGACAGCACTCAGAGGCTAGTAATTGAATTACCTTGAAACCATACCAACTTCATTGGCTGATGGCTCTCTTCCCACCACGCCAGTTCTCCTTAAGGATACCATACCACTAATACCCAGGCTTTCTTCCTCTCACTCTCTCTGAGTGTCCTTATCTCTGGTGAGATCCGAGGAATCGCCTGTGATGAAAACTGAGGCTTTGGTTCCTTCCTGATTCTTCTGTTGTCTCTCCTGAGTGACTCTAAACCTCAAAAACCATTATCACTGCTGTAATCCCCATCTCTCCTACTCTCTGCTGCCACTGTTGCTAATCCCCTCGCAGTGATGGAGAGACTGCCAGTCAGGATGAATGGATGGATGATGGGTGGATGGATAGCTAGAGCAGGGGTATATTCATTAGCACACACCGTAGCAAAACATGTTGCAACCGAAAATGAAAACAAGTTTCTCCTACTGGACAGATTCCCTCCCCGTTTTGTTCCATGTGCTTCAGTTTGGTTCCTAGTGATGCATAAACCCCATAGCGCTCTCTGAACTAAATTGGGTAAGGCCAGTGCTACTGAAACATTTAATAAAAATAAAATGTAACCTTTATTTAACTAGGCAAGTCAAACAAACTGTGGGTGTGTGTGTTACAACTCTGAATGATGTGGTAATCTGCCTGCCCTACTAGGCTCATATAGAATTTGATTGAAATAACCTCTTCAAATGTCACCCACACTCTAAAAATTAAGGGGTCAAAAAGGGTTCTTCTAAGAGCTTCAAAGAACATTAGGGTTCTTGGCACAGAAAATGGCCCCCAAAAGTTTCTTCCAAGAACCCCATAGGAGGTGGGGTTAATCGAGGAACCTCCTTAGTTGATGGGGGTTCCTGCAGGAACCTCCTTAGTTGGTGGGGGTTCCTGCAGGAACCTCCTTAGTTGGTGGGGGTTCCTGCAGGAACCTAACTGTCCAACTGAAACGTTTGGATTTGAATTTGAAAGGACAGCAGGTGCAGGAACTTAACTGGAACATTTTAAATATCTCCTCTATTTAAGGTAAGGTTTGTCACTTGTATGATCTAAATGTATATTGTTTTATGATGATACCATCTACCTTTTCATATTTAGTGCCGATCTTTTGAAAATAGAAAATGGACACTTCAGTGGATATCAATCAACACAGAGGTAAGAATATGTTGAAGGATAGCTGTATTGGGTGCAGATGACTGAACTGCTCACTTTTGTGTGTATGTCTGCAGGTATACAGATGAGGAGGCATACAAAGCTATGTAAATTGGTATGTTATGCTGATCACATTAACCTCTAACGAGTCACAACCCCGGATCCGGGATCCCCCCATCAAATAAGCTGACTAGCATAGCCTAGCCTAAAGCCACAGGGATATCATATAATAAAATGTTCATGAAATCACAAGTCCAAGACACCAAATGAAAGATACACATCTTGTGAATCCAGCCATCATTTCTGATTTTTAAAATGTTTTACAGGGAAGACACAATATGTATTTCTATTAGCTAACCACCATAGCAAAAGACACAACTTTTTTTTCCCACCATTTTTTTCCTGCATAGGTAGCTATCACAACTTCGACCAAATAAAGATATAAATAGTCACTAACCAAGAAACAACTTCATCAGATGACAGTCTGATAACAGATTTATTGTATAGCATATGTTTTGTTAGAAAAATGTGCATATTTCAGGTATAAATCACAGTTCTACATTGCAGCTGCAATCTGAAATAGCGCCGAAGCAGCCAGAATAATTACAGAGACCAACGTCAAATACCTAAATACTCATCATAAAACATTTCTGAAAAATACACAGCGTACACCAAATGAAAGACCAACATCTTGTGAATCCAGACAATATTTCAGATTTTTTAAGTGTTTTACAGCGAAAACACAATATAGCATTATATTAGCTTACCACAATAGCCAGAAACACAAGCCATTTACCAGCAGCAAAGGTTAGCGATCGTAACAAACCAGCAAAAGATATATAATTTTTGACTAACCTTCATAAACTTCATCAGATGACAGTCCTGTAACATCATATTACACAATGCATATAGGGTTTGTTCGAAAATGTGCATATGTAGCGGCACAAATCGTGGTTATACAATGTCAACAGTAGCCAAACTTCAAGCAATCTGTCCGGCGACATCTTGGAGAGGCACCTAATCTAATCAATAACTAATCGTAAACTTGACTAAAAAATACAAGTTGGACAGCAAATGAAAGATATATTAGTTCTTAATGCAACCGCTGTGTTAGATTTTTAAAATTAACGTTACTACGACATACAGCGTGCGTTACAGCGAGACCGCACCGAAATTAATGGCGGAATTATTGTTTAACATTTTTCAACATAAATACGAATTAACAGCATAAAGACTTCTTACTTTTTGATGAGCTTCCATCAGAATCTTGGGCAAGTTGTCCTTTGTCCATAATAATCGTTGCTCGGCTGTAGAATGTCCTCTTCAACTTTGGAACTAGCAGCAAACATTAGCTATGTGGCGCAGAGGTGTCCAACTGTTCATAACGCAGAACTAAGGAAATTCAGAAAATCGCAATATACTCTTATAAACTGATATAACTCGGCTTAAAATAAATACGTTATGATGTTTCTAACACCTATAGCGAATAAAATCAGAGCCAGATATATCTAAGGCCTATAACGTGAGCTTTTCAGAATGCCATTCTGAGGTCTGTCTTGCGTCGTGGCGAGCGATGAAAAGGGTGCACCCCTCGTGCCAAGCCTATTTATACTGCTTCAGATCTGCCTAGCAACACCATTCCAACTCTCAACGCTTGCTGACGTCTAGGGGAAATCGCATGCAGTGCTTGTCGACCAATAGAATAATTGCAAATTATTTAACTGATCCAGGAACAGAGTTCGAAATTTCAGATTTCTCAACTCCTGACAGGAAGATTGCTCCAACTCGAGTTCTGTTTTACTCACAGATATAATTCAAACGGTTTTAGAAACTAGAGAGTGTTTTCTATCCAATAGTAATAATAATATGCATATTGTACGAGCAAGAATTGAGTACGAGGCAGTTTTATTTTGGGAACAAATTTTTACAAAGTCGAAATGGCGCCCCCATATTGACAAGAAGTTTTAACCATCCTCCTCTCTTACCTCATCAATGAATATCCCATAGGCCTCTACATTATGGACAAGGCAGGTGTATGAAAAACATTATGAAAACAGTTTTTTTTTCATTCACAATTACCACAAAAAACAAGGTATGAATACTGTCGTGTGCATGTTTTGTTAATCATCTGTATAATAAAATAAAAAAATGAATTCACAGACTTCACCCTCCCTACACCTCTGATGAATGTAACCTGTTCAATCACCATGCACTGCAAAATCATTCTGGCTGTGGATACAGAGAACGTCAATACACCAGAGGGTATACCCATTCTCTGCTTGGAGTTTACCTCATATTTTGATATTTTATTCTGCTTTGCCTCTAAAATCCTAATAAACACTGACAACTAAAATATTGTGTTATTGTTGTTATTGTTATGAGTATTATTATGAATGATAGTGGGTAATAATAGTTAAATTTACACCAAAAGGTTCTTCGAGGATCCTTTTAAAGGGGTTCTTCGAAGAATTTATAGGGGTTTTCCAACAGTTTCAATTTGAAGAACCCCTAAATGATACTCAATGAACCTTTTATTTTTAGAGTTAATCTACTGTCATGGTGAGAGGTGTGGATACAGGTACAATCTATTCAATGGATGACTTTTTAATCAATGTATTATCTATTGTGTTAACAGGAAAGTGACTGTACAGCTTGCCTGGAGTAGGCTTTGGGCCCATAACTACAGTCCAGAGGTCACACAAACTATTTCACCACAATACAACACCCCACACAATTCATTTTCATCACATTTCCTTTGTAATAATACAGAAAACTCCCTATTACAGTTGGGTGACTGAATTATCCGCAGAAAACAGGTCACATCAGAGAGACTTGTTTATTATTCTTTGAGAATGTGGGGATTGACTTCATAGCCTAAACCAGGGATCGTCCAACTAGATTCAGCTGCGGGACACACTTTTTCTTGAGCAGGGCCTGGAACATAATGTCTGCAAATTGACCGCAAGACGATCCAAACAGATATAATATTTGACTAAAACATAATAAATTCAAACCATGCTTACATTTATATATGATTATGCGTGGGAATACTTGGGAACAGATTTACAAAATTAAAATCACTTGCTCAGAACTTGTGGGGCCAGTTGGGGGACACTGGCCTGCACAGTCTGCTACTTTGTCTGTTTCCAGCACAGAACAGGTTACATCAGAATCGATAGATGGAGCCTAATGCGCATGCGCTGATCATCCAGGGGAAACAGCCGGTGAGTCGCTAACTGCCTGCAAACGAGCGAATAACCCAGGTATAGCAGATTTCTCCCGAAACAATTATGACCGTCTCACTGTTGTCGCTTTCTCTCAGGTATCTGTTTCCCGGTCGCTGAATAGCGCTGGTAACCGTGGAGCGCTCACCGACCCCAGCACCAAATCCAGCCCCTGTGTTTCGATAAACCATCGTTGTTTCGACCCCCCAACCACCGAATCCCTAGCTGGAAGCTTTGGGTTGACTTCCGACTGTCCATAAATGCCTAACCTTTGTACTTGTGCGCATGCGTAAAAACTATATTAATTTTGGAATACAGTAGAATCTATGGAGCGCAAAATGTATACATTGTTGCTGTCACTGTTGCGACTAGTTTACCAAGCACAGACAATGAAACGTGTGTTTCATACTAGCCAACTACTTCATCTCCTCTGTGGGGTTGGAGGAGTTTTGTTATGAGTCCCGGTGCTCGTTCTGAACGTCAACATTCATCGCTTGTGGTATGGTTTTGGAATCATAAGTAACGTATTGTATCTTTCATATCAGCGATAAATACTACTGCTAATAATAAAGTTGAAATTACTTTACACATTTATAATGCTTGGTTCCCACAGGGTCATATTTCCATGTTACAGCGCTTTTTACCGAAAATAGTAGAAAGACTGAGTTATACCTATGCGTCTCTGAACACCCTGTGTGTAAACGGAAGACAGACACCACAAACTTGTCACTGGAAAATACTGTTGGGTGCAACTGTGTTAAAAAAAAAAGGTAGGCTACAGTAAGTGTATATTTAGCATTTGGGAAATTATTTTGATGTGCTAGGAATGAGAGTGGCAGCCAAAACATTCAGAGTCAATTCACCTCTAGGCTCAACAGAACATGTAAACATAGCCGCGGGACATGCTTAAAAATCAGAATATATATATTTAAGTTTCGATTTTGTCACAGAAGTAGTGTACTGTGCCTTTTTTTAAATTTATTTTTACCCCTTTTTCTCTCCCCAATTTCGTGCTCCCACACGGACTCGGGAGAGGCGAAGGTCGAGAGCCCTGTGTCCTCCGAAACACAACCCAACCAAGCCGCACTGCTTCTTAAAACTTCTTATGGCTGCAATCCCGTTAACGGGATCGATATGACAACAGCCAGTGTGAGTGCAGAGCCAAATTCAAACAGAAATGTCACAATTAAAATTCCTCAAACATACATGTGTCTTATACCATTTTAAAGGTAATCTTGTTGTTAATCCCACCAAAGTGTCCGATTTCAATTAGGCTTTTCAGCGATAGCACCACAAACGATTATGTTAGGTCACCGCAAAATCACAGACAAAGTCATTTTTCCAGCCAAAGACAGGAGTCACAAAAAGCAGAAAGAGATAAAAATGTATCACTAACCTTTGATGATCTTCATCAGATGACACTCATAGGACTTCATGTTACACGATACATATATGTTTTGTTCGATAAAGTTAATATTTATATCCAAAAACCTCAGGTTACATTGGCGCCATGTTCAGAAATGCCTCCAAAATATCCGGAGAAATTGCAGAGAGCCACGTCAAATAACAGAAATACTCATCATAAACTTTGATGAAAGATACATGTTTTACATAGAATTAAAGATACACTTGTTCTTAATGCAACCGCCGTGTCAGATTTCAAAAAGCTTTACGGCAAAAGCACAATATTCAATAACCTGAGAACAGCGTTCAGCCACAAAAGGAAGCCATACAGTTACCCGCCAAATTGTGCAGTCAACAAAACTCATAAAAAGCATTATAAATCTTCACCTACCTTTGCTGATCTTCGTCGGAATGCACTCCCAGGACTCCCACAAGAAATGTTAGTTTTGTTCGGTAATGTCCATCATTTAATGTCCAAATAGCCATTTTTGTTAGCGTGTTTGGTAAACAAACAACCAACGTCAGGAAGCGCGTTCACTAAAAGCTGACAAAATTTCCAAAAGTTCCGTAACAGTCAGTAGAAACATGTCAAATGATGTATTGAATCAATCTTTAGAATGTTTTTAACATAAATCTTGAATAACGTTCCAACCGGAGAATTACATTGACTTCAGATGAGCGATGGAACAGAGCTCCATGATGTGAACGCGCATGGTCAGGACATAGCAGACCTGACTAATTCCCCTCTCATTCGGCCCCCCTTCACAGTAGAGGCGTCAGACAAGGTTCTACAGACTGTTGACATCTAGTGGAAGCCATAGGAAGTGCAAACTCATCCATATCTCGCTGTGAATTCAATAGGATCTTGGTTGAAAATCGACCAGCCTCAGAATTCCCACTTCCTGTTTGGATTTTTTCTCAGGTTTTTGCCTGCCATATGAGTTTTGTTATACACAGACATCATTCAAACAGTTTTAGAAACTTCAGAGTGTTTTCTATCCAATACGAATAATAATATGCATATATTAGCAACTGGGACTGAGGAGCAGGCTGTTTACTCTGGGCACCTCTCATCCAAGCTACTCAATACTGCCCCTGCAGCCATAAGAAGTTTTTAACACAGCGCACGTCCAACCCAGAAGCCAGCCGCACCAATGTGTCGGAGGAAACACTGTACACCTAGTGACCTGGTCAGCGTGCACTGCGCCCGGTCCGCCACAGGAGTCACTAGTGCACGATGAGACAAGGATATCCCTGCCAGCCAAACCCTCCCTAACCCGTGCGCCGCCCCCGGGCCTCCCGGTCGCGGCCAGCTGCGACAGAGCCTGGGCTCGAACCCAGAGTCTGTTTGCACAGCGATGCAGTGCCTTAGACCACTGCGCCACCCGGGAGGCCTCTACCCACCCACTCTTTCTTTGTTTGCACCAACATGTGAAGTTCATAGAAGCATATCAAATTGTGTGTCAAATGAAAGCTAAGTCTATATTTTGGGGAAATAAAGGCATAGATGCACTACATGACCAAAAGTATGTGGACATCTGCTCTTCAAACATTTCATTCCAAAATCATGGGTATTAATATGGAGGTGGTCCCCCCTTTGCTGCTATAACAGCCTCCACTCTGCTGGGAAGGCTTTCCACTAGATGTTGGAACATTGCTGCGGGGACTTGCTTCCATTCAGCCACAAGAGCATTAGTGAGGTCGGGCACTGATGTTGGGCGAATAGGCCTGGCTTGCAGTCGGCGTTCCAATTCATCCCAAAGGTATTCGATGGGGTTGAGGTCAGGGCTCTGTGCAGACCAGTCAAGTTCTTCTACACTGATCGACAAACCATTTCTGTATGGACCTCACTTTGTGCATGGGGGCATTGTCATGCTGAAACAGGAAAGGGCCTTCCTCAAACTGTTGCCACAAAGTTGGAAGCATAGAATTGTCTAGAATCTAATTGTATGCTGTAGTGCTCAGATTTCCCTTCACTGGAATTAAGGGACCCGAACCATGAAAAACAGCCCTAGACCATTATTCCTCCTCCACCAAACTTTACAGTTGGCACTATGCATTTGAGCAAGTAGCTTTCATCCGGCATCCGCCAAACCCAGATTAGTCCGTCGAACTGCCAGATGGTGAAGCGTGAATCATCACTCCAGGCAATGCATTTCCACTGCTCAAGAGTCCAATGGCGGCGTTGTGCATGGTGATCTTAGGCTTGTGTGCGGCTGCTCAGCCATGGAAACTCATTTCATATAGCTCCCGACGAACAGTTCTTGTGCTGACGTTGCTTCCAGAGGCCGTTTCGAACTCGGTGTTGAAACCGAGGACAGGCGATTTTTACACGCTTCAGCGCTTGGCATTCCTGTTTTGTGAGCTTGTGTGGCCTACCACTTCGTAGCTGAGCCTTTGTTGCTCCTAGACGTTTCCACTTCACAACAACAGCACTTACTGTTGACCGGGGGCAGCTCTAGCAGGGCAGAAATTTGAAGAACTGACTTGTTAGAAAGGTGGCATCTTATGACGGTGCCACGTTGAAAGACACTGAGCTCTTTAGTACGGGCCATTCTACTGCCAACATTTGTGTATGGACAGTACATTGCTGTGTACTCGATTTTATACACCTGTCAGCAACGGGTGTGACTGAAATAGCCAAATCCACTAATTTGAAGGGGTGTCCACATACTTGTGTGTATATATAGTGTACATTTTTCAACCATTTTCCATCTCTAAAAAGTAGGCATAAGTAATGGCTTTGATTTCTGGATAAACTGAGGGAAAAGGGGACTTTAGAAAACGTTGACCAGAAAAAGTCTTAAAAAGGTGTCAGAAATACATCAAAACACAATAATGTTGACGTAAAGACCCCTAAACTATCAAAATAAAGAAGATTGCATACTCCATGTATAAAACTCCCAGCAGTTTAATGGGTATTTACCAACGTTTCGACATCACTTCCTTCCTCAGGGTGACGTAAAGACCCCTGCCAACTTATATCACTTTTATATTTCGTTTTGGAGAAATTGTTTACCTTCTGTAAGTTTAAGAAATACTTTTTGAATGTCTCTTCTCCATGAGGGAGGATAATGAAACTTCCCAGAAAAAAAACAAGTAATGGTAGACCTACAATAGTCATTGTACTGATTTCAATTTTGTTTAGGAATTATTAAGTCATTTAAAACTCGTAATTCTGTTACCAAATTGGTAAACAGAATTACCAAAAATCGGTAATGGAATTACTGCAACTGGATTGGCTTCAATGGGAAATCATAATAGTTCCCTGCTGCTGTCCTCGCTTCCACTGGCATACTGTTATGTTCAGCTCATAACTGTTTTCTATGTCTTTGTTATCTGGTGGTCAAACTCAAGAGTGTTAAAACAGTCTGAGTCTGGACACCCCTCTCTCTCTCTCTCCCCCCATGTAATGTAACCTCTCCTAGCTCTTACTGACACCTACCCATGATCCCCTGCTCTTTCCATTTACTGTCAACAGTATCCTCACCCACTGAGCACCGACTGACACCGGACCTCCATGGACGTTGAAAACTAGTTTAAATTTGACAGTCCACCCTGGCCTTGATGTTAACGTCAACAGACAGACGGAACCTATGATAGACGTACGTTTCACAAGTTTGGATAGTAAAATACACTACAGTTGAGTGAGTAGAGCACAGACTACAGTACAATACAGTAGTACAGTATAATACAGCACACTACAGACAAGTCCGGTACAGTATATTGTACTGTACTCTACCTTACTCTGCTGTGCTCTATTGTACTGCACTGTACTCTGCTGTGATGTACTGTACTCTGCTGTGATGTCCAAACTTGTGAAACATGAGAATGACATTCATATCCGTAATTATGCATTTCTGTGTAGTACAGATCAGGGATGTAATTCTGTTACCGTAATTCTGTTACCTGGTGTTTGAAACTCAAGGTGCAATGTCATAATTGATATTTAAGAGTTTAAAAAAAAAATGTGGTCGCATCATAACCTGAGAGAGATTTTATCGTAATTCTGTTTTCCAAAGTTTGCGTCTGCACAGATCTTTCACTAAATTTGTTTTTGTACATTTGGGGGAAATTGTTAAAAGTAGTTATTGTTCACCGTGTTAAACTTTGAAATCAATGTTTTTTTTGTTTGGCATTTTAATGTGAAAAAAGCTGATTAGTGTATTTCTGTCACCTTGGAATTGCCCAGAAAGGCACACATCAACAGAGGACAAACATAGGTACACGGTAAGGGTTTAAGATTTTTTTTTAAATTGAACTATTGACACATATCAATTCAAAGGAGTTGGAAATTCATTTTAAAAAATGATCGTCTGCGCTCAACTCCGTAGAGGAGTTGAGGTACTTGGCTGACTCATACAGGCCTAAAACACATTATCAGACCAGTTTATGTGAGAAGGGTGCAACTGCAGCCTGCAGTTTGGGGCGTTCCTGCATGTGGGCATTCCTGCACCTGCAGGAACCCCTCTTTATACTTCTATTGGTCCATTTGTAAGCTATGACTCCAGAACATAGGTGGGAAGCTGGGTACAGTACAGTAGATGGTGGTAATGCACCATAATGTTGGATTCCGACCACCGATAAACCCCACAGAAGAAGAAGAGGCGGGGACGAAAATGGTAGCTAGCTATAGCTAATACACAGAGTGTCCTTCGCCCCAGTCTTTTGGGCACTGCTGTCCTGCAGTTCTGTTAACGACAGCGAGGGCAGGTGTTCGGCAGGCGGGAGCAAATGACACTCTGTGTTAGCTTAGCCAGCTAGTCCTAAGCAGGACTCAAGTGCACAGCAGGCAGGAGGTGTTGCTAGCACATTGTGTCTTCCCCACCTCCCGCCTGCTATGTACAAATGAGAACCAAAGGGATGCTCCAGATTACAAACCAAGTAATATGACTTGTATGTCTGAAAAGCTGTATATGGATCGTAGTAAGATTGAGGTTGAGCGCGTCCACAGGACTGGAATACCTATCTCCAGCCCAGGTGACAGAACCAGCTCGATAGTGGTACATTTCCTGAGGAACAAGGACAAAGGTGGCTGTTCTTGAGAGATCCAAGAACTTGAGAGGAACCAGAGACGAAAAACAACTTTTCCCAGCAATGAAGGAGGCCAGGGAGCTTGGGGATATTGCTTACATCTACGACAGGCTCATTCCACTCAGTCCGCTCTCCCACCCAAAGACCTGGAGGATTGACTGACGGCTTGCTTTGTGGTTTTCCATATTATGTCTATCTCTAATACGCTACCAAGGAAAGGGCAAAAAAAAAATTGCCCATATTAATATATGTAGCTGCTGAATGTATATTTTTTTCTCTTGCTTTGTTTGCTCTTTTCCATATAAAGTCTATCTCTGATAAGCTACCCAGGAAAGGGCTGAAAACAGCCCCTATTCATATATGGAGCCTTAGAAATAAGGTTCATGAAATCAATAACTTGTTAACTTCATATAACATTCATATATTGGCCATATTCATATAGTGGCCATCACTGAGAGATAATTCCTTTGACATTAGTAGCAATAAAACATCCATATATGAGTCAGGAATAAATATGGGGGAGGTATCGCTGAACATGTTCCCAGACAAATTCCTGTGAAGCGGAGAGGATCTCATGCCGAAAGGTTGTTGAAGTGTTGTGATTGCAGGTTCACCTGCCACATCTAAAGCCTATTATTTTAGGGGTACTGCTATCTACCAAGTGCTAGCAGTCAGTATCTGGATAATATGTGTGAAATGCTTGATAGTGTGTGACGTTAAGAGAGACATCTGGGTGACCTGAATATAGACTGGTTTTTCATCAAGTTTTCACCACTCAATAAGAAGCTGCTCACTGTAACCAGTGCCTGTAATCTGGTTCATGTTATCAGTCAACCTACCAAAAAAGTGTACAAACAATAAAAATGTATCATTCAACGTGTATTGATTATATATATTATTATATATTTACTAATGCTGCAGAACTTTGTTCTAAAGGTGAAAACATGAAATTACCCAGGGAATCAATAGAACATCACTCAGATACACAAAAACAATATCAAAATCAATATCAAAATGGCTGAGCCTTTTCTTTAGCGGTTATGCCAAGAGGTCCGAACCCCTTGACGAGGTCGCTATAGGTGTTAAAGGTCATTAAAATATCTAGTTAGCTAGCCCAAGCAAATTTATCCGAGATTAAATGTGCTCTACTCCACATAAACTATAATAACCATTCAGACCATCGGTGCCCCAGTCCACTCTTTCTTTATATCCTGCAGCCACAATTGTCTTTGATTCTTTTTTGGAAGGGATGATATCCGTTTGGTATAATATACATCCGCTTGGTATAGAGAATAATCTCCAACCCTGATCACCTCGAACAAATTAACCGCATAGCAGGAGCGTATTCATTATGATGATTCTGTTGCAAAACGTTTCGTAAACGAAACGGAGAGGGACCTACCAGAATTTGTCCAATATAAACTTGTTTTCGTTGCAAAACGCAACTGTTTTGGACTAATGATTACACCCCCAGTTTCTCATTGATGTTGCTTGATAGGTAACTTTAGCTAGTGTAAGAAATTGTAATACACACTGGAAACTTGTTATAACAACGTCTCAACACAAGCTATACTTTGCACAACATGCACCCATCCCCCTCTTTTCTCCCAGTCACATTCTGCTCACATCAGATAACAACCACAGACACACACACACCCACACCCAGAACAGGCCCCTGCAACAACACGCACACGCATTATTTTCAAGGTTGGGGCTCTAAGACAAAGAACGATGTTAAGAGCCAATGGAACGTCGACACCAGGCCCCCACAGGACTACCCACGACCCAGAGCGACCAATCCGACGAACAGACTCTCAGAATATACATACGTCATTTTACTGTATAAAATAATGCACATCATGTTTAGGGGCACTCTTCCGATGGTTCCTTACGAGCTGGACGAACGAGTCCGTGGAGCACACTTTGCCAGATATCTTTACCTTTGAATAAACTGCCTTTACTATATCTAAAGTCCACCCTGTCTAGCGTCTCAACTTGGTCTCATTTCTCCAGTAACGATTCATCAACACTAGCTAGTCAAAGAAACGAATTAGGTAGGAAGTAGTACTGACCCCCAAAATATATAGGCTGTGATATCTTCGGTCGAGCTAGAGAAGCTAGTCTGGTTTCCCCCGTTCCTTCGGGGGTTCAAGATAAAATCGGCACAGCATTTATTCTAGGTATTTAAAAAAATACCTAAAATAGACCACAGCCTGTCGTTTCCAATGGGAACAAAGAGTGGGCAGAGCCAAGCACAAGCTAGCCTGACATTCGATTGGCGTGTTCTAGTGAAACGTTGCATATTTCCCTAAAATAAGCCTACTCTGTAAATTGCGCATGTATACTAACTAAACATTTTTACTTTGGCAAAGGGTAAAGTCTACAAACCTTCTTCCACTCTGTTCAGCACAGATTCTAGTTTTGGGAACAGAAAACTGTATTAAGATCAAATGTTTAATTGATGAGAAAATATGCACAATTTCGGCCAAATCAATGTCGTTCCATCTTCTCCCACTGCCGGCCAATGGGCTTCCTCTCACTACCATATTTGGTAGGGAGTGGAAACGCCAAGCGGATGCTTCACATTCATACATCTGGTGAAATATCTGTCTCATTGTTCTATCTGTGGTTCATCTTTGACTGTAGGAGCTGATCGCTCCAAAAAGACGTCACAGCCCTTTCGGGACCCCCCCCCCCCCCTCTGAAAAAATCACATCATCAAAAATGGGGGACCGCTGGCAGAAACTGGAGCTGAGCACAGTGAGAAAAGAAGGTGAAGAAGAGGTGGATCATGACGATTTAACTTTCCAAGGTAAATAGGTATAAGTGTATTGTGTTTGATTCATGGAAGCCTCAGGTTTTCATGTTCTTTTATTGGTCTTCTGTGTTGACTGTCTCGGAGTTGTGAAAGACAAAGAGGAAGTGTATGAGTCACCTCAGCCTGGTAACTTCTCTATGATCATTTAGAATGTTATGGATTTGTTATGTTTTGGATATTTCTAATATAAATGTGTCTGAATTGAGGACTTGTTTGAACAAATATGGTCATTAACTAACAGTCATTATTAATTGTAGAGGAAACCATACGGAACGTATCCTATGTGGAAGTCGTTGGCATGCAGTGGGAGATGCCATTTTCATACAGTCCTCTGTTTCTAAAACTAGATTTAGTAACAAATGATGTCTAATACGTTTTGTTGACGTGACTCATTTTCAACCGTAATTCAAAGTATATTATTTAGTGGAGGTGTGGTAGAAATTCAACATCAGGGACACCTGATTTCAATTTTTAAGGTAATCATTAGATTATGGCTTAAACTATCAAAGGAGGTTCTATCAAAATACTTATATTAAAAGTAGGTGGAATCAACTTATAAAACCACAGACACTTTCAACCCCTTTGTTCTGAGTTGTTCAATCCGACTAGTAAAATATCCTTATTTCATAGCCCTTTCGCTTGTAAAACCATTGCAGTAGAACGGTTTAACTTAAAACCTTAGCTTCATACATTTTGCACACATGCTTCATTACACAATTTAATTTATGGAAATACTATCATAATATAGCTCAAATCTACAGGCAAGGTAATACTTCTGTCAACGGGAGTGAATCTATCAAACACACACACACACACACACACACACACAAAGGATCTGTAGACTCAGAGGTACATAAATCTCTTAATGTTTAACCATTGTTTCCATAGCTCTTACTACAATTGGGGTGCATTGACACGTTCTGTACTAACTGTCCCTGGGACATTAACTAGTCAAAATATAAAACCTGTTGTTTAAACAAAATCCGCCTTCAAAAGGTTGGTGCTGACTAAGAGGGTTACCTTCTAAACTTGTCAAACTAAAACAACCTTCAACTGTTATTGGTCACATGTGTTTAGCAGGTGTAATTGCAGGTGTAGTGAAATGCTTGTGTTTCTAGCTCCAACAGTAATATCTAACAATACACACACATCTAAGTAAAGGAATCTAATTATGAATATATACAGTTGAAGTCAGAAGTTTACCTACACTTATGTTGGAGTCATTAAAACTTGTTTTTCAACCACTCCACACATTTCTTGTTAACAAACTATAGTATTGGCTAGTCTGTTAGTACATCTACTTTGTGCATGACACAAGTCATTTTTCCAACAATTGTTTACAGACAGATTATTTCACTTATAATTCACTGTATCACAATTCCAGTGGGTCAGAAGTTTACATACACTAAGTTGACTGACTTTAAACAGCTTGGAAAATACCAGAAAATGATGTCATGATTTTAGAAGCTTCTGATAGGCTAAGTGACATCATTTGCCTCAATTGGAGGTGTGGCTGTTTCAAGGCCTACCTTCAAACTCCGTGCCTCATTGCTTGACATCATGGGAAAATCAAAAGAAATCAGCCAAGACCTCAGTAAAAACATTTTGTAGACCTCCACAAGTCTGGTTCATCCTTGGGAGCAATTTCCAAACACCTGAAGGTACCACATTCAACTGTACAAACAATAGTACGCAAGTATAAACACCATGGGACCACGTAGTCATCATACCGCTCAGGAAGGAGACGCGTTCTGTCTCCTAGAGATGAATGTATTTTGGTGCGAAAAGTGCAAATCAATCCCAGAACAACAGCAAAGGACCCTGTGAAGATGCTGGAGGAAACAGGTATGAAAGTATCTATATCCACAGTAAAACGAGTCCGATATCGACATAACCTGAAAAGCCGCTCAGCAAGGAAGAAGCCACTGCTCCAAAACCGACATAAAAAAAGCCAGAATACGGTTTGCAACTGCACATGGGGACAAAGATTGTACTTTTTGGAGAAATCTCCTCTGGTCTGATGAAACAAAAATATAACTGTTTGGCCATAATGACCATAACCCGAAACATACTTCCAAAGTTGCTCCGGTTCTTGTCTTGGCTGGTTGCTTTCTGTCTTCAGCTCCAGCACCTTCTGCAGCTCCTCCAACAGCTCCGTATCCCACAGCTCCTCCACCTGTCACAGGCCCACCCGCAAGTGGGTTATGAGGTGGTGGTAGGGTACCATCTCCGTCTGCTGGCAGTGGCGGATACAAGGGGAGCCCATGAAAGGGTTCCCCTCGGGGAAAGGCCAGCCAGGCTTCTTTTTCTTTTATCCTTCTTCCTCGTCTCTGGTTCCACCATCAGTCCTCTTACAGCTTTATCCTTTGCATGTTCTGCTTCTCTCTCCCACTTCCTGAAATCATCCCACTTTAACTTTCTTGTATTTTCTTTCTTTACTTTCAAGTTGGCCTTTCTCAGACTCAGACTGTGCTCAGTGTCCCATCAGCAGGGAAATCTCCATCTGTCCATCTTGTCCAGTCTTCTGTTTGGTCCTGTACCCCGCTACAAAATCTTTTTGCCATTACTCTACACAACATTTTTGGTTCCCAGCACGGATCCTCCATCCTACTCTTACTATTTCCCATACTTAAAAATGTATGTAGTTCTGTTCTTGTCTATTGATGTTCTGTAATATGTCATTCTGTATTATGTTACATGTTTTGTGTGGATCCCAGGAAGAGTAGCTGCTGCTTTTGCAACAGCTCATGGGGATCCTAATAAAATACCAAATACCTAACCCTTTGTTGAACATTAAAAAAAATCCAGCTCAACACGTCATCTAACACAACTCTCACACCGGGGCTAAACCCCTGTTCAGTCAATTAGTCAATCACACAATACTCACATTCACTTAGTACTATTCCCAAACGCACTCATTAATCTCCCTTATTACTCCTTATGCATCTTCAATGATTCTCTTCCCGCTACTTCCTATACATATAACATCACACCTGGTGCTAATACCAGTGGTTCTCAGACCACGTAGACAACTGCCCTTCTTCTAAGACTATGGTACCTTTTTTAAAATTTATATTTTATTGTTTGTATTGTATTTTATTTTATTATTTTTAAAATATTTTTTTAATACAAACTAATTCAAATTGACTTACTGAAATTCAAAGGTTCGCGGTTTATGTATATTCACCCTGGCAGCTCACAGTAAAAGTCTGATCTGGGCGAGTCCACGTCGTCTTTAGTCAGACGGGAATTTCCCTCACGCCTTCACACGGAATGCTCCACCGGTGTTCCCTCGCAGATCTTCACTGGGATGCTCTGGAGGTGGAATCACTGATCTTTTTCGTGATGGAAATTCAACACCAGGGACACCTGAAGTCAATATTAAATGAATCACTCTTTATTATCAGTAAACTGGAGAGGTTTCAACAAACACACATACAAAGTACAAGGCTGCCACAAGCTCCACCAGAGTTGTCCCTTCAGTCCTCTTATACTGCTACATAGGCATGGTTCAATGGGTTGGCTCCTGCAGATGACTGGCTGTTATCGCGTGGGCTCCGTTTCACAAGAAACTGAGCAATGTCTCCTATATTAACTTCCAGAACATATTCTGGGCGTTCTGCCAATTGGTCTGAGGAGGTCACAGTCACCTGCATTGACCTAGTTTAGAGTGAGAGAAGACTCATACTGTTTACAATTCAAGGGTATCTCTTCAGACTATAACATTTTCCCTTTACAGGTTTTACATGGAACCCAAAAGGGTTCTTCAACTGGTTGTCCTATGGGGACAGCTGAATAACTCTTCTAGGTTCTAGGTAGAGTGTAGGCCCTACACATATTATTATAACTACTGTACAATATGAAAATAAGACACAACCATTTGAGGTGTAGTATACATATTACTGGTAACTAACGGACTTGGTTCTCATCATATTGCACACATTTCTACAATCCAATCCAAACATTTCAAGCAAGTTATGGTCTTGGAATTTTGTTGGACTTAACCTTATGCAGCTTTTAACTGTCTTTTGTTAACTAAATAACCTGTTTGTCATTAGCAGGAGAGAGCCCAACCTCTTCCTCTAAAAGCGAGAAGAGTTGTTCTGCAACGTTAGAGCCAGACGTGGACCAGACCAAACCAGAGAAACCATATGACTGCTCCCAGTGTGGAAAACAATTTCCCATACAGTCAAACCTAAAAAGACATTTTAGAATTCATACAGAAAAGAAACCTCATGCCTGTGCTCAGTGTGAAAAGAGTTTCTCCCAAGCAACATCCCTGAAAGTACATGTGAGAATTCATACAGGAGAAAAATCCTACCATTGTTCTGACTGTGGTAAACACTTAACCACACCTGCAAGCTTGGAAATTCACCATAGAATACATACAGGAGAGAAACCCTATTGTTGCACCCAATGTGGAAAGCGCTTCTCTCAATCTGGAAACCTGAAACAACATGAAAGGATACATACAGGAGCGAAGCCCTATAACTGCCCTGACTGTGGGAAAAATTTCTCACATGTAAGTCATATGAAGCAACACCAGCGGGTGCACACTGGAGACAAACCTTACCACTGCTCTGACTGCGAGAAGAGTTTCAATCATGCCAACCACATGGAAACCCATCAGTTAACTCACAGTGAACAGAAACCCCATGTTTGCTCTGTGTGTGGAAGAGCCTTTAAAAGAGCAGATGGTTTAATAGAACACCAACTTATACACAGCTCAGTGAAGCGTCACTGCTGTTCCCAATGTAGCAAGGCCTTCTTTAGAGCTAAGTGTTTAACAAGGCATCAGAGACTGAGTCACATTGGAGAGAAACCTTACCAATGCCCCCAGTGTGGGAAGAGATGTGCCACTTCATCGGACATGAAAAAACACATACGGGTTCACACTGGAGAGAAGCCTTACCACTGCGCCAAGTGTGGGAGGGGGTACGCACAGTCAAGCACCCTAAAGCAACATCAGCGCAGCATGCACACGGGCTAAGACAGAACACACCAGAAAGATGAGTGTGAGAAACCTTTTAATAACGTTGATGACCGTTTCCTACTATAACACACTGACTAGAGTAGTTGGTTAAGGCCCAGTTCTGTGACATTTTAGAGACGCGTGCAAATGCCCGCGCACACACTCATGAAGAAGTTTCACTTTCACACGGAGAACAAAGACTAATGAACATTGAGAGGGGATTGATTTAAAGAAAAATAAATTATTATTTTAATAGTCTCCAATTCATTTAAGGTTAAATACAGTACCAGTCAAAAGTTTGAAGACACCTACTGATTCAAGGGTTTTTCTTTATTTTTACTATTTTCTACATTGTAGAATAATAGTGAAGACATCAAAATAATACATATGGAATCATGTAGTAACCAAAAAAGTGTCAAATATATTTTATTTTTGATATTCTTCAAAGTAGCCACCCTTTTCGGTGATGACAGCTTTGTACACTCTTGGCATTCTCTCAACCAGCTTCACCTGGAATGCATTTCAATTAACAGGTGTGCCTTCTTAAAAGTTAATTTGTGGAATTTCTTTCATAGTTTTGATGTCTCACTGTTATTCTGCAATGTAAAAAATAAAGAAACCTGCAACGGGTAGGTGTGTCCAAACTTTTGACTGGTACTGTATGTTGAATGTTAAAGGTTGGAAATGGGGAAATATACAGTGGAAAATATTATTGAAGGGTGATTTAGAGTCATGCAGTAAAAGGGTTAACAATGTTATGTTTTCTTTAAGGTACAATGCATATAGTTTTTGTTAAGCTTAATGGAACAAGGCTTTAGCAGGTTGATAATGAAACTTTGCAATGATGAAATGGTTAAGTTTGTGGATGTTTAAGATGTAATAAGTTGAGTTGGAGTAAGATAACTTTTAAAACATGAAAGTTTAATAAAGTACATTAATGATGCTAGCTTGATCTGGAAAGCCCCAGGTCAGAGCTGTTAGGGGGGGAAAGCGGATGGACGCCCTGCTTAGGTGAGGGGGGGAATAGTAGGAGTTAAGGGGGCTGAAAAATCACCTTTTTGAACAAGGGTTGTTAACATTAGGTGTTAACCACTGGATGCGTCATTGGGGTAGGTGTTCACCACAATGAGTTAGCAGAAAGGAAAAATGGAGATTATAAAAGAGCCATGGTTTTTGGGAGAGAAACTCTCTGAGCTTGCCAGAAGAACCTGTCGACTACTGGAAGAAGATTTTAGCTGTAGCTTTTTAGCTTAAAATATATATTTTATTATACTCAGTTAAAGTACAATTCTAGGAGGAACCCCATTGATAGAAGTGTGTTAAAGTAGTTAAGAGTTTTTAGACGCCGTCTGAGGGACTGGTCATCCTAAGGGGGAGACAAACTGTTTACAGAGTTGTAGAAGACAATAAACCATTATTCTTGCTTATTAAATATTGTGCTTTTCATAATTGTAATAGACAAAAAATATTGTATTGGCACACCCCATTAAGGGTTTAGTTAAGGGTGCTGAAGGTGTCTATCAATTAAATTCACGTTTGTTGTTTGCCTATCATTTATTGGTGATATTTATTTGTGATTGATTGATCTTGGATTTTTTTATGCCTGTTTCTGGAATTTTGAATAAACCTGATTTAATTGTTCTGAAACCCTGTGTCATCAAATAGTTATACAAGTGCATGTAATTCTACTCTGGGTTTATGAAATAGGCTTGATTAATTGAGGATCTCTAATTTTCTTGGTTAATCATTTAATTGGGAACCTGAGAAGCTGGTATAATGGAACCTGGGACCCAAACTATAGGTACTGAGTGCATTGGTAAGAGTCGTAAGAGGGGTGATTCTGGGCTAAGCCAACCCAGTCTATAGTGGGCACTCTGTTATAGTGCTCTACAGCAGAAGCTCTAGCCTGAACGTTCCTGAAGAGGCGCCAGGTTACAGAGGGGGGTCGAGGCAGCATTGGCACTAGGCTCTGAGGATAGCCCACTATACTGTAAGCCCCTTACTGTTGAGCTTGAGGAGCAGTCCCTTGCTGTAGACTAGCTCAGTGGTAAGGCAGAGCAGCATCTATCAGACCTGTAGGGGTTAACGACAAGGAATAACTGGACTGCGATTGGGTAGGCATGGTTGAGTGGTTAATTTTGCAGAGGTGGTATTTAAAATGAAGCCTCATTCAGTAGCTGTTCCAACTCTTGGTTAACGGTCTTGTAGAAAATTGGTGCGTCATTAAAATTAAGCCTCATTCAGTAGCTGTTCCAACTCTGGGATTACTTTCTTATCTCCAATTACTCTCTAAAACATACACCAGCTCTCTGTCTGGACAATTCATGGTATTTGCAATAGATTCCCTGGTTTACACAAAATCCCGGCTGGATGATTCCCGGAATCAGGAGGGATTGATTTCCAGCAAGGAGAAAAAATATGTGATTGATTATTCTCTCTCTTATTAATCCAAACAACATAAATTAATTCATCTCTAATTGGCCCAAGGGAGGGGGGAGGAGCTGACTATTGATTATTAAATAACAACAGTGATCATGATGCTAAAAATAAATAGTTTTCATGGGACTCTTTAAACAAGACATTCTTTTCAGCCAAAACTATACATATTTATGCCGGGTAAAGTTATGTGGATGATATTGTGGTTCAGTGGCAGAGCCCCACCTGTTTTGAGTCCCACTGTTTAGCTAAAAAAATATATATATCATTTTTTCCTGTTTTGCATGTTATTTTGGCAATAATACGTGTTACGTCAGTTTGCAAACAATGTAATAAAAATACATCATTGAGTTAATAAAGCTATATACAAATATGGTCTCTTTTTTTTCTTGAGGAAGGCAGCTCCAAAATGCAGATGTTTCAGCCTAGCTCTGTGCTTTCTGTAGTTGTGGGGAAGCCAGCAGAAAATACAGAGCGTAGGAGTTGGTCATGTTTTCTAGTTATGCCGTGATTGGCTCAGTGTTCTGTCACTCATGGGGACACTACGTCACCGGAAAATCTATGGGTAGAACTCGAACATTCAAGATCCTTGGGTGCTGCCATAGACTTACATTAGATGTGCCCATCCGAGAAGGCTAAAGGTCATTGGCCACAGATAAAATGACGTCAAATCAAGTTACATCTACCGTAGCTTTGATTGGACTGATCATGTCAACATCATACTTTCAAAATCTTAGCTAACAAGCTAGACAAGCAGTCATCATCATGATTTAAAGTCCATAATCTACTGGCAAATACTTTTCAATCCTTGTCATATGAAGAGAAATTATAGATGAAACGTATCGGTACTGATCGGACATTACACAACAAGTTGGAAATCGCAAATTCAACAATGAGTGCTGAGGCGTGACTGCAGCCTCGAGTTTGATCCCAGGCTGTGTCATTGCCAGCCGTCACCGAGAGACCCATTTGGACCTACGTCGTCTGGGTTAGGGGAGGGTTTGGCTGGCCCGGGATTTCCTTGTGGCGGGCCGGGCGCCTGCAAGCTGACTTTGGTTGTCAGTTCGACTGTGTTTCCTCTGACACATTGGTGCGGCTGGCTTCCACGTTAAGCGAGCAATGTGTCAAGAAGCAGTGCGGCTTAGCTCTCGACCTTAGCTCTCGAGTCTGTAAGGGAGTTGCCGCAAGATCGTAACTTTTGGCCCATGGCGTTGCATGTGTCCTGTCTTTACTATGGATTAAATGATATGACATGCTATTTTATCAAATCAATTCTCTGTAATTAATTTGACCTGATTAAACTAATCATGTAAATGTAATTAACTAGGAAGTCGGCACCACGGAAGAATGTTTGTAGAGCTGTTGTCTTCCGAATAAACTCTTAAAGACCTGGTAATCTTTTATATCAATAGCAGTCAATTATTAATCGTCACCTTATTCAGTCTCATCTGAATGTCGTAAAATAAGTCATCTTCATGAACCCTGGCTAACAAGGTGAATCAGCAATATAAAATTTGGTTTAATTATTTATTTACTAAATACCTAAATAATTACACAGAATTACATATACACAGGATGGAACATGTATTGTTTGCTAATTATGTCATAAAAGAAAACATCCCTAGTGGACGAAACCGATATGACGGCTGGTTGCACAAAGAAAGGTGGTTGGGTTTGAATGAAAGAGCTGGAAGACTGAGGAACAAAAGGATTGTGTCTCTATCGGACCTTATGAAGCTATACTATCGTAAATACAGAATCTTAGTCATTCTAAATAACCGCCCATTCGGAAAAGGAAAATGCAAGAAATATATTTACGCTGAGCTGCGTTTCGATAGATTGGTTGAAGATGGAAGGCTGGGTTGCCCAGAATATTTCTGAGCGGATACGTTGTAGTCTGTCGTCGTGTGGTAGAACAGGTACGTTGTAGTACCCTGTCGTTCTGAAGAGATTGTCCGTCCTTTCCTAGGCCACACATGTTTACAGCTGCTGCTGATAACTCGACGTCTGGGATGTATCACTTCTTTAGTGAATAAGAGTTCAAAGTTCATACCAAGTTGCCATACTCAACTCATGCTATATTCTGGCTGGTGTAGTCAAAATTCATCCTTCCAGCGTGGCGATCGTCACCTCCATGTTGAAATTCGCCCTTTTAAACGTATGGACATTAGTCCTCAACGTCATTGGGAACACAATGTTAATTTCATTAAGTTGTAGTTGTTCAACCATTCGCAACCAGAGCTCACGCTGAGGTTGGCTTAGTCCGCCGTGATTGGGTCACAGGAGCTCTTATAGAAATGTAGAAAAGGGGTTGGTTCATCATTCCCAACCAATGCCTATTCACGTGTGCGTGGCCACTGATTGAGCATATTTTACTTATGAAACAATTCTCTAATTTTAAAAACAAAAATTACATTTAATCTTTTCACAAATGGTTTCATATTTAAACATTTCAATTGCACAATAATTCCATGTGAATCTGATAACTAAAATGTGTAGACTTTCCAAGATACAGTTTGTCGTCCTATCATCAGTAATCATGTCTCAGACGACAACTGATCTGACATCATATTCTTTAATGTACTAACGGATACTTTCAACTGGTTGGATTACCGAAATATGGTTCCGTTCCCAACCTTTTGATGTTACCATAATCTCTATGTTAACAAAGGGCTTTCCAGGAGTCCATTCTGTAGAGAGAGAAAAAAGTAGTACATCCGGTGACGTGAACAGGTCAGGGTTCCAAAGCCGCAGGCAGAACAGTTGAAACTGGTGCAGCAGCACGACCAGGTGGACTGGGGACAGCAAGGAGTCATCAGGCCAGGTAGTCCTGATGCACGGTCTCAGGTCCTCCGGGAGGGGATGGAGAGAATTACAGAAAGCATACTTAAATTCACACAGGACACCGGATAAGACAGGAGAAATACTCCAGATATAACAGACTCACCCTAGCCCCACGACACAAACTAATGCAGCATAATTACTGGAGGCTAAGACAGGAGGGGTCTAGAGCACACAAGAAGGACCGCTGCGCCACCTTCCTGTTCAATTGGGCACAGCACAACAAGGTAAGTCCAAAAATGTTTTGTACGCTGCTGCATATATTATGTAATATGCCAGGGAGATGTGTATACTGTAGCTAAGAAAGTAATACTAAGTGTATGTTGTGTAGTAAGCTGTTAGTAGCCCCATGTGCCTCAACCTAATAATTTGGTCCCTTTCCCCCTCATAACTTAGCCTACTGTTCTGACTTGGTGGTGCACATGAAATGTAATCATCAAATATTGAAATAGCTTTCATTGTGTGCTTATATACCACCTTTATTTATCTGACGGTTCTGACTTGGTGTACAGTAGAGAATACTGTAAGAACGGCCCATGTTTTGAATTCTGTCGCTGTACATTTCAAAAGTGATGAACAATTAGGTATATTGACTATGTCCGTCCTAGTTCGGATTGCCTCTGCTCGTCGTTACCTTATTCCATAGTTTGTACTTCTCAATTGTCAGTAGAAACCACTTTTTTTCTTAAGCTAGTCAACCATATCAGTTCTTTTTATAAAAAATTCAGTAAAAGAGGATGAATTAACTGTTTTGTTGCCAGACAAGGCTCCGCTGATAGCCAGGTGTAGCTGTGGTAAGGACTCACACCATGGTGCTGAAAAGATAGCTCTGCTGTTGGGACAGCTTTATGTAGGCCCTAACAGTTTGTAGGCACCGTTTGTCACCGTTATAGTGCAACTAATGTGTCGTGTAGCAGCTTTGCTGGCATGCATAAAAAAAACTCCTCAGTAAAAGGCACATGACAGCCCGCTTGGAGTTTGCAAAAAGGCACCTAAAGGACTCTTAGACCATTAGAAACAAGATTCTCCGGTCTGATGAAACCAAGATTGAACTCTTTAACCTGAATACCAAGTGTTGCGTCTGGAGGAATCCTGGCACTATCCCTACAGTGAAGCATGGTGGAGGTAGCATCATGCTGTGGGGATGTTTGTCAGCGGCAGGGACTGGGAGACTAGTCAGGATCGAGGGAAAGATGAACGAAGCAAAGTAGATGAAAACCTGCTCAGGACCTCAGACTGGGGCGAAGGTTCACCTTTCAACAGGACAACGACCCTAACCTCACTGCCAAGACAATGGTGGAGTGGGTTTGGGACAAGTCTCTGAATGTCCAACAATTTAATCCTGAAACTACATGAAATAATTCATATAGGAGAGAAACCGTATAACTGCCCTGACTGTGGTGAGAGTTTCTCACACAGTTAGACAGCATGAAACAAAACCAGCGGATACACACTGGAGAGAAACCTTACCATTGCATAGACTGTGGCAAAGACTTTACATCACCGGGAGAATTGGAAAAGCACTGAAGAATATTGTTCATACAGGAGAGAAATCCTATCCTTGCACACAATGTGGAAGAGCTTATCTCAATCTGAAAACCTAAAACTACATGAAAAAATACATACAGGAGAGAAGCCGAATAACTGTTTTGACTGTGGGAAGAATTTCTCACATTTAAGTCGTGTGAAGAAACACCAGTGGGTACACACTGGGGTGAAACCAGACTACTGCTCAGACTGAGGGAAAAGCTTCTCTTCGTCAAGAGACTTCATGATTCACCAGAGAATTCACACTGGAGAGAAACCATACGAATGCCTTCAACGTTGGAAGAGATGCATCACTTCATTGGATATGATTTAAAAAAATTCTCATTCACACTGGAAGGAAGCCTTACCACTGCGCCAAGTGTGGAATATGTTTCGCACAGTCAAGCAACCTGAAGCAACATCGGCGCAGCATGCACACTGGCTAAGAGAGAAATTGGTGGACAGACTGACTGCTTCTGACCAAAATATTGGCCGTAATTTTACCTTTATATCCTGACGATTCCTAATGCTGAATCGACCCAAACAGCCACCCAGCAGGTGGTCGCTAGGTGACAACAAGGTGACGACAAGCGATAGGACGGCCACCTGCTGCTTTAAGCTGTCAGTTGTCACAGTGTGACTGAGCCTTAGTACCTTTCCATTTTCCATTGCTCTGACTCTGACTCTGGAAAAAGTCTCACTCAAAGTAGATAGGTGGTGCATAATTAAAATGTATATGAAGCAGCTCTCTCTCTCTCTGGACAGAGACCTTCCCATTTACATGCAGTGTGGAGAGGGTTCTCCATTCTTGTGCTTTGTATGATGTGTTAAATTGTATTTCTGGTGCAATGCTTTTTGTTTTTATTAATAATTGGGACTGTTTAACCTTCAATTATACGAATGTGTCAACATTTGCTGGTCCTCAACCATAACCTGTTATCTATAAGGTAACATCTAATTTACAGGCAAAACTGAGAGGCAAATCTTCATTTACAGGCAAATCTTCATTGTTATTGTCATATAATCATCATCACATGTAAGATGACATCCTACATTTGATGTTATTTTAGCTAAATAATGGTGTTAAATAAACCTGAATCTGATTTGAACAGAACTTGCCAACCTTCCAATGAGCATCAACCATATTGTATTTAAATTGTTTTGAAGGATGAAATCTCTTGAGATGCACCATCTTGTTTTTAAGGGGTCTATACAGTATACTAACCGCTATCATTCAGACAATGGAGGGCCCCTGCTTTCTGGACAGAGAATGGAGGGCCCCTGCTTTCTGGACAGACAATGGAGGGCCCCTGCTTTCTGGACAGAGAATGGAGGGCCCCTGCTTTCTGGACAGAGAATGGAGGGCCCCTGCTTTCTGGACAGACAATGGAGGGCCCCTGCTTTCTGGACAGACAATGGAGGGCCCCTGCTTTCTGGACAGAGAATGGAAGGCCCCTGCTTTCTGGACAGACAATGGAGGGCCCCTGCTTTCTGGACAGACAATGGAGGGACCCTACTTTCTGGACAGAGAATGGAGGGACCCTGCTTTCTGGACAGACAATGGAGGGCCCCTGCTTTCTGGACAGAGAATGGAAGGCCCCTGCTTTCTGGACAGACAATGGAGGGCCCCTGCTTTCTGGACAGACAATGGAGGGACCCTACTTTCTGGACAGACAATGGAGGGACCCTGCTTTCTGGACAGACAATGGAGGGCCCCTGCTTTCTGGACTGACAATGGAGGGACCCTACTTTCTGGACAGACAATGGAGGGACCCTGCTTTCTGGACAGGCAATGGAGGGCCCCTGCTTTCTGGACAGACAATGGAGGGCCCCTGCTTTCTGGACAGACAATGGAGGGATCCTGCTTTCTGGACAGAGAATGGAGGGCCCCTGTTTTCTGGACAGAGAATGGAGGGCCCCTGTTTTCTGGACAGACAATGGAGGGACCCTGCTTTCTGGAATCACTAGTCAGGGTGACACACACCTGTGCTGTGACAGCATTATATCAGGCATACCAGTCAAGTACCTGTCCTGACAGGTATTTGTGCGATGGTGACATCACTTCACCTTCTAATAATGGCATGCATCTTACTAAGCTGGAAACATCCACACAATAGGCCTTTGTCTTGCATGAGGAAGGATCAAACCGAGGAGGGAGATTCTGAGAAAAACACATGAGCTGCGTTTGTATATGATGTCGCTAGCGTTACTTCGGCATTTAAAGGTTGACCTATCCGATCTGTATCACATCCGGCAGTGATTTGGCAGTCCCATAAGGCGGCGCACAATTGGCCCAGCGTCGTCCAGGTTTTGCCGGGGTAGGCCATCATTGTAAATAAGAATTTGTTCTTGACTGACTAGCCTAGTTAAATAAAGGTTAAATTAAATTGTAAAAAAATTATATCAAAGACAATGGCCACTTCATGATAATATTTCAATTAAAATGTCTTCCTAGCCAACATTTTCCAAAAGTTTACAGTGTCCCCACACATGTACAGTACTTGTCAGCATATAACCAGAACCACATGTGCTCTATACAGTACAGCAACAGACAATGGAGGGACCCTGCTTTCTGGACAGACAATGGAGGGCCCCTGCTTTCTGAACAGACAATGGAGGGCCCCTGCTTTCTGAACAGAGAACGGAGGGCCCCTGCTTTCTGGACAGAGAATGGAGGGCCCCTGCTTTCTGAACAGACAATGGAGGGACCCTGCTTTCTGAACAGACAATGGAAGGACCCTGCTTTCTGAACAGACAATGGAGGCCCCTGCTTTCTGAACAGACAATGGAAGGACCCTGCTTTCTGAACAGACAATGGAGGGCCCCTGCTTTCTGAACAGACAATGGAAGGCCCCTGCTTTCTGAACAGACAATGGAAGGACCCTGCTTTCTGAACAGACAATGGAGGGCCCCTGCTTTCTGAACAGACAATGGAAGGCCCCTGCTTTCTGAACAGACAATGGAAGGCCCCTGCTTTCTGGACAGACAATGGAGGGACCCTGCTTTCTGAACAGAGAATGGAGGGACCCTACTTTCTGGACAGACAATGGAGGGACCCTGCTTTCTGAACAGAGAATGGAGGGACCCTACTTTCTGGACAGACAATGGAGGGACCCTGCTTTCCAGAATCACTCATCAGGGTTTCCAATGCTGACAGTATTATATCAATCGACTGTTTGGAGTGATGTCTGTCAAAAAAGACACACCTACTTCAGAGTGACAATTCTATTATAACTTGACTTTCTGGTCACCATCGCACATTTGGATCCATTGTATACATCTTACTAAGCTGGAAATGTCCACAACAACTCTGTCTCTGCAGAATTAGACTGCAGAATTTGGAAAAGACAATTTGATGTTCTGAATATTTATTTTTAAAAGCTGCATGCATTATTTATTTTTTTATAAATCTTGAATATTAAAACATACAATCTACCTGCAGTGAACAGCTCAACATTTCCATTTGCGTTACATTCAGTCATCAAACGGACTCTCATCCAGAGCGACCCACAGAAGCAGTCAGGATCAACGCCCCGCCCAAAGGCACGTCAACAGATCTCCCACCAAGTCAAAACAAGGACCTGAACCAGCAACCAAATCGGCCACCGGCCACCGGCCCAAGCTCCCAACCATCCAAGATCCCCCCACAGTTCACCGAGATCTGCCCCTCAACCATCCAACTTGATCTGCACCCGGTAAAGTTATTTTTTTTCACAGGACAGCTTTGAATGAAATGCCACTCAATTGAGCCGTAGTGGTCTTCCACCATTGTCACTTGAGTCAAGAAAATAATTCATTATTTTAGCAGCCTGTTCACTGTCAACATTAGGACCAGATGAATTAGTGCTTTCAGAATGTAGTCAAACCACTTGACTTTTTCCAAATTTTCTTGTGTTACAGCCTGTATTCAAAATGGATTATATTGAGATTTTTAGTCACTGGCCTATACACAATATCCCTTAATGTCGAAGTGAAATGACGTTTTCTGAGATTTTTACAAATTAATAAAATAAAGAAAATAATCAATAATAATAATAAAATAAGATAATAGATACAAAACAAAAATGTGAAGAACATAAATCAATCAACTCTAATTAGCACATGTAGGACAGTATGCAAGTGTGTGTGCATGGAATTGCAGATGTATTTCGCACATGTGCAGCACATAGTATTTGTTTTACAGTCCTTCTTTGGGGGGCAGAACTGGCATCGCCTCCTCTTGCCTGCCCCAGCTGCAGCCTCAGGTGGATCAGGACAAGATTCCTCCCCTGAACAGCGTTCACTATTGCTGCAGAGGCCTTCTTTGAATGTGTGGGGTTAAATGTGCCTTTCCCAGCTGCTCCAGGAACACCATCCTCTTGTTCCGCTTATCAGGCATCCAGGTAGGGTTGATCTTGTTCCATATCACGAAGGCATTGTATTAGAACACATCAATGATGTTATGGAAGATGACCAGGGGCCAGCGGGCAGTCATCCTCCTGCAGCTGTAAGTTCCAATCACCTTGTCCAGGTTGTCCACGCCTCCTTTGTTGTGATTGTAGTCCAGGATGACGGCTGGCTTCCTGTCCTCACGATCACTGATCTCAGCCGTGTTGTGCAGTGTGCTCAGGAGGACCACATTCTTGTTCCTCTTCGGGAGGTAAGAAACTAGAGTGGTGGTGGGGGTGAAGGCAAACTTTGATGAGAAGGCCTCTCTCCCCCTTGTTGCGAGGAGTGCAGGGGGGAGCTCAGGCTTGTTCTTTCTAACTGTGCCAACCATGGTGATCTTCCTCTTCAGGAGCTGCTGGCTATGAGAAATTGTCACACGTGTCATTGTGCCCCCTCAGTCCATCTGTCACATCAAGCACAACCTGCATCCCCTGGTTCTTCTCTGGGCCTCCACTGGTCGGCTTCCCTGAAAATGGTTGTCTAGGATTGATCAACAACCAATTTGACAGAGCCTGAAGAAGTTTGAAAAGAATAATGAGCAAATGTTGAACAATCCAGGGAAGAGACTTCTCTGCCGGTAAGTAAACTAAAGCCACAAAACTAAGGATTACACCAGACTCATGTACAGTCGCTGTTTTATATTTACACTTTGTCTTAGTAAAGAAAGTATTGGTGTCGTGTTTTCAAATGTAGTACAGTATATAGTATAGTAGAATAATGTTTTAATTATTAAAATGTGCGTGTGTGTGCATGTGCTCGTGTGTCAGACGTCACCTGGAGAAATGCGGGAGTTGACTTCCGTCACCTGTTCAATGAAAAGTACCACTTTGATGGGGAGAGGTTCGTGGAGGGACGGAAACTCATCACACATGGCGTGACCTCTGTCAAAGCCAGCATCAAGCGAGGGAACTTTGAGGCAGCAAGACAGAAGCTGGGAGACATTTTGCACACCTTACAGGTGATTTAGATGGTTCTCATTATCTCCTTACTCCACAAGACGAGACGGCTTTCGCTGAAATATTAGTGTTGCTAAAAGCATTTAAAAATGGTTTATTCTCATTAATAAACGAATAACATGGCATTTGGCATAAAACAATTTGAAACAACGTAATTCTTATATTTTCAGGACTTCTACCGTCACAGTAACTGGATAGAACTGGGCAACAGATTTCCCCATTCCAATCTCATCAGATCAGACGTGTGTCGGACATCGGCCCAGTTGCAGGTATCGCGAGGATGTGCGTCTGGGTGTGTGTTAGAGAGCGGGAGTAGCTTGAAGATGGCTGAATGAGTTTAAAGATGGCTATTAGCCATCTGAAACATGCAGGTTGATGTTCCTCTGAAGAGACAAAGAGTGTAACATTCAGGTTCGCCAACGTTCCTTACACATTCAACCGTTTTGTCGGTAGGTGATAACCAAAGGGACTAGGGTGCAGACGAGGCCAAGATAGATGCAGAAGGTGTTAACTCAACTCAGGACAACAAACTGATACAGACCAGTGCACTATACTGCTGAAAGAACAGCCACATGCCAATTGTTAGAGTTTCTTTGTACTGAATTGTGTGTTGCCAAAATAGAGGTTATGTTATGCTGTAAGGAAAATTACAAGTAGTGTTATATCAGAACTGACCGAAAGATATTGCATCTTAATTTAACCCAATTTGTCACAGCAGGAAAATAATCCTGCAGCAACAGGAAATGTGAATTATTATGTGGATTATAATAAATTGACATTTTTTTGTAGGGGTTGATACATATTTCGTAAGGGCAAATCAAGTCTGAGATTTGAAATGACAAACTTTAGAAGCCTTGAATACACTACCATTTTGTATTTCCTACTGTTCAGAGAAATTCCTGCAACAACAGGATGATCAAATTAAGATACAGCATCTGTAGGACCAGGCTAATAGCATACTGACTGGTAGAGAAGAAACATCAATGTAATAATATATAAGATCATGATGGCAGTTGTACGTCACTCTTCTTATGAACCCGAACAATGAAACCAAAGATATTTCCACTGTAAACAGATATCATGCCAAAGCAACACGGGAAAACAGTGAAAGGTTTCTTGTAAACTTCCTGCTTCCTGCTTCTCTAGCAGATTAGTAAGAATGTCTCACCCCATGCTCAAGAAAGGCCTTTTTCCCTTTATTCAGATTACAACCTCTCAATTTCGGTTATTTGAAAATGAAATAATCTAAAAAATATATTGCTATTTTTAATTAATTCAAGCCTTAGAAAGTTGACTGCAATTTCAGTTTAATCCACCAGAAACTAATATTACGGTTAAACTCAAAAATTCTAGTTAATAAAAAAATAAAAAAAAAATATATATATATATATATATGTTGGGATAGAAAAAGGTATAATATTTTAAAATTATATCATAAATAGGACTGGGGGAGTTGTGTCACACATGCAGCTAATAAAAAAAAAATGGAAATGTCTGCTTTACCCAAAATTACAACAGACTAATTCCAGCATTACCACAAAAATGGAAGAGGCAAGTGGAAGGGGGAGAAAGTAAGGAACTTGTCTGTCGGCCCTGCATTGAAGACCAAAATTGGCTGAAGAATTGCAACATTTACCTGGAGCTAACTCTGCAAATCACACTGATGGGTTAGTTTTCCATTAGTGTACTCCAAATAGGGGAGGAAGGGAGGGTTAGGGGAAAATAATAAAAGAAAATACAGTGCATTCTGAAAGTATTCAGACCCCTTGACTTTTTTCAAATTTATTACGTTACAGCCTTATTTTAGAATTGATTAACACATTTTTCCCCTCATCAATCTACACACAACACCCCATAATGACAAAACAAAAACAGTATTTTTGACATTTTTGAAAATGTATTAAAAATAAAACAGAAATACCTTATTTACATACATTTTCAGAACCTTTGTTACGAGACTCGAAATTGAGCTCAGGTGCATCATTTTTCCATTGATCATAAACAGATATCAGACATGTCAATGCAACAGGTGACAACAGTGAAAGGTTTCATGTAGATCATGATAGCACGGCACTTCCTTATTGTGTTGCATAAAGAGACCCATCATCTGTGTGAATCATATCACTTCATAGGAGACACACTTCTGATCCTGTGGCATCACAAGGTAGGCACTGGTCGGTTTGTTGATCTTTGTAGTCAAATGTGCTGTTGGTTGATAAGGGTGTGGGCTGTAGTTAAGGCTGGAAATAAAAGGATAAAAGCACTGTGTGGGGTTTCGGTGTGACAGCTCAGGTGTCCTTGGAAACGGATATTGACTGATTGGAACACATTTGGAAGGTTTACTTTGCTGCACAAATTTAAGCTTATTCAGACTACTTCAGTATATAAATGGATATTATATTTTGCTAATATTTACAGTTTAATGGGCTCATATTCTAATTCTGTATGTAATTTTAAACTCTATTGAGGAAAAGTGAATTTATTGTATCTGATGCATAAAATAATTAGAAGTTGTCAGACAGTTGTAAAAGTTCTATGTTGGTCCAGTTGATGTTATAAATGTTATTTTCTTCTAAATCACAACATAAAAACCACTAAAGATCTGATGGTGAAGGGTTACCTAACAAACACAAGGCATAAAACATGATTTTAGTGATCTAAAACCAAATAACTTATGTACATAAGTATTCAGACCCTTTGCTATGAGACTCGAAATTGAGCTCAGGTGCATCCTGTTTCCACTGATCATCCTTGAGATGTTTCTACAACTTGATTGGAGTCCACCTGTGGTAAATTCAATTGATTGGACATGATTTGGAAAGGCACACACTTGTCTATATTGTGTCGATGCACAGATCTGGGGAAGGGCACCAACAAATGTCTGCAGCGTTGAAGGACCCCAACAACACAGTCGCCTTAAATTGAAGAAGTTTGGAATCACCAAGACTCTTTCTACAGCTGGCCGCCCAGCCAAACTAAGCAATCTGGGGAGAATGGCCTTGACCAAGAATACAATGGTCACTCTGACAGAGCTCCAGAGTTCCTCTGTGGAGATGGGAGAAACTTCTAGAAGGACAACCATCTCTGCAGTTCTCCACCAATCAGGCCTTTATGGTAGATTTGCCAGACGGAAGCCACTCCTCAGTAAAAGGCGCATGACAGCCCGCTTGGAGTTTGCCAAAAGGCACCTAAAGAATCTAAGACCATGAGAAACAAGATTATCTGGTCTGATGAAACCAAGATTGAACTCTTTGGCCTGAATGCCAAGCGTCACGTCTGGAGGAAACCTGACACCATCCCAACGGTGAAGCATGGTGGTGGCAGCATCATGCTTTGGGGATGTTTTTTATTTGAAACTAGTCAGGATCGAGGCAAAGAAGAACGGAGCAAAGTACAGAGAGCTCCTTGATGAAAACCTGCTCCAGAGCACTCAGGACCTCCAACTGGGGCGAAGGTTCACATTTTCAACAGGAGGTAGCATAGCAAGAGCATACCAACCTAGTTACATGTCTCTATGTGCTTTGGTTGTATGTGCTTTATACATCTCCTCAACAGCAATAAAAGAAGTTAGCTAAAACACATACTGAACTGACCTAAAGATACCACATGCTAATTTGACCCAGTTTCTCACAGCAGGAAAATTATCCTGCAGCAACAGGAAATGTGAATTATTATGTGGATTATAATTTGTCATTTTTTGTCAGGGTTGATACACATTTCATAAGAGAAAATCAAATCAAGTTTAAATTGGAAATTAAGAACTTTATAAGCTTTGAATACACTACACGTTTCAATTTCCTGCTATTCAGAACAATTCATGCAAGAACAAGATGATCAAATTAAGATACATCATTTGTAGGACCAGGCCAGTAGCATACTGACTGGCAGAGAAGAAACATCAATGTAATAATGTATAAGATCATGATGGCAGTTGTAAGTGACTCTTCTTATGAACCCGAATAATGAAACCAAAGATATTTCCCCTGTAAACAGATATCATGTCAATCCAACAGGTGACAACAATGAAAGGTTTCTTGTAAATCATGTTGACATGGCACTTCCTTGTTGTATTGTATAAAGAGACCCATCATCTGTGTGAATCAGATCACTTCATAGGAGACACACTTCTCTGATCCTGTGGCATCACAAGGTAGGCACTGGTCTGTTTGTTGATCTTTGTAGTCGGCTGTGAAAAGCCAACTGACATTTACTCCTGAGGTGCTGACCTGTTGCACCCTCGACATCCACTGTGATTATTATTACTTGACCCTGCTGGTCATCTATGAACGTTTGAACATCTTGGCCATGTTCTGTTATAATCTCCACCCGGCACAGCCAGAAGAGGACTGGCCACCCCTCATAGTCTGGTTCCTCTCTAGGTTTCTTCCTAGGTTCTGGCCTTTCTATGGGAGTTTTTCCTAGCCACCGTGGTTCTACACCTGCATTGCTTGCTGTTTGGGTTTTTAGACTGGGTTTCTTGACAGCACTTAGAGATATCAGCTTATGTAAGAAGGGCTTTATAAATACATTTGATTTGATTTGAAATGTGCTGTTGTTTGATAAGGGTGTGGGCAGTAGTTATGAAGGCTGGAAATTAAAGGATGAGAGCACTGTGTGCGGTCTGGGTGTGACAGCTCAGGTGTCCTTGGAAATACATATCGACTGATTGGAACACACTTGGAAGGTATACTTTGCTGCACAAATTAAATTGCACAAATTTAAGCTTATTCAGACTACTTCAGTATATAAATGGATATTATATTTTGCTAATATTTACAGTTTAAATGGGCTCATATTCTAATTCTGTATGTAATTTTAAACTCTATTGAGGAAAAGTGAATTTATTGTATCTGATGCATAAAATAATTAGAAGTTGTCAGACAGTTGTAAAAGTTCTATGTTGGTCCAGTTGATGTTATAAATGTTATTTTCTTCTAAATCAGAACATAAAAACCACTAAAGATGTGATGGTAAATGGTTACATAAAACACAAGGCAGAAAACATGATTATTATAAAAAAAAAATTTAAACAATTTAGTGATCCAAAGACCTTATATATATTTGATGCGTTCTGGATTAGTCTGACATTGTTCTTATTTTTGGTTGAATGTACGGAACACCACTATATTATAATATTCATATTATAATTATATATATATGTATGTGTATGTATATATGTATGTATATATAGTCTAGGGTTGTAAATACTTTGAAGGTACTGTAGTTCAACCCTAGACTTATATACACATACATATATACATACACATACATACATATACACATATATATAATTATAATATGAATATTATAATACAGTGGTGTATATATATATATATATGGGGCGGCAGGGTAGCCTAGTGGTTAGAGCGTTGGGCTAGTAACCGAAAGGTTGCAAGTTCAAATCCCTGAGCTGACAAGGTACAAATCTGTCGTTCTGCCCCTGAACAAGGCAGTTAACCCACTGTTCCTAGGCTGTCATTGAAAATAAGAGTTTGTTCTTAACTGACTTGCCCAGTTAAATAAAAAAAAAAAGGTTCAATGTAAGTCGCTCTGGATAAGAGCGTCAGCTAAATGTAAATGTAGTGCCTTCAAAGTATTTTACAAACCTAGACTTTTCCAACATTTTGTTGTGTTACAAAGTGGGATTAAAATGAATTTATAATTTCTTGTCAATGATCTACACAAAATACTCTGCCATATCAAAGTGGAAGAACACAAAATACTCTGCCATATCAAAGTGGAAGAAAAATTCTAGCATTTGTTTTAAAATAATGGTAAATAAAACACATATTGATTACATAAGTCCTCTAACATGTATTTAGAATTTAAATGGGCTCATGTTCAAATTCTATGGAGGAAAAGTGAATTTGTTGTATCCCATGTTGAAATTAATTAGAAGTTGTCCAACAGTTATTTGTTGTGAAAGTCCATTTACATGTTACGATCAACTTTGGCAGTGAAAGCAGCTGTGAATCTTTCTGGGTAACTCTCTAAAAGCTTTCCATGCCTGGATTGTGCAATATTTGCCCATTTATTGTTTTCAAAATTCTTCAAGCTCTGTCAAATTGGTTGTTTATCATTGCTAGACAACCATTTTCAGGTCTTGCCATAGACTTTCAAGCAGATTTAATTCAAAACTGTACACTTGGACACTCAGGAACATTCACTGTCTTCTTGGTAACCAACTCCAATGTAGATTTGGCCTTGTGTTTTAGGTTATTGTACTGTTGAAGGTGAATTCATCTCCCAGTGTCTGGTTGAAAGCAGACTCAACCAGGTTTTCTTTTAGGATTTTGTCTGTGCATAGCTGAATTCTGTTTCTTTTCAATCCTGAAAAACTCCTCAGTCCTTAACGATCCTTAACGACAAGCTTACCCATAACATGATGCAGCCACCACTATAATTGAAAATATGGAGAATGGTACCGTAGTACTAACATGTTTCTAGCAGACCACCATAGTCCCTGTGCCCAAGCACACTAAGCATTACTCAGTAATGTGTTGTATTGGATTTGCCCCAAACAAAACACTGTATTCAGAACCAGAAGTTAATTGCTTTCTCACGTTTTGTGCAGTATTACTTTAGTGCCTTTTTGCAAACAGGATGCATGTATTGGAGTATTTTTATTCTGTACAGGCTTCCTTCTTTTCACTCTGTCAATTAGGTTAGTATTGTGTAGTAACTACAATGTTGTTGATCCATCCTCAGTTTTCTCCTATCACAGCCATTAAACTCTGTAACTGTTTTTAAGTCACCATTGAACTCATGGTGAAATCCCTGAGCGGTTTCCTTCCTCCATGGCAACTGAGTTATGAAGGACGCCTGTATCTTTGTAGTGACTGGGTGTATTGATCCACCATCCAAAGTGTAATTAATAACTTCACCATGCTTAAAAGGGATATTCAATGTCTACTTTTTTTTATTCATACTCATCTACAAATAAGATGCCCTTCTTTGCGAAGCATTTGAAAATCTCCCTGGTCCTTTGTGGTTGAATCTGTGTTTGAGTCTCATTGCTCGACTGAGTGACCTTACAGATAATTGTATGTGTGGGGAACAGATGAGGTAGTCATTCAAAAATCATGTTAAACACTATTATTGCATCTTATGTGACTTGTTAAGCAGATTTTTAATCCTGAACTTATTTAGGCTTGACCATAAAAAAGGGGTTGAATAATTATTTGTTTAAAAAATCCACTTTGACATTATGGTATTGTGTGTAGGCCAGTGGCAAAAACATCTAATTTTATCCATCTTATATTCAGCCTGTAAGAAAACAAAATGTGGTCATGGGTTGTGAAAACTTTCTGAAGTCACTGTATGATCAAACTGTAATATTATGATAAATCATGTTGACTGTCCTCTCCCTCCCAAAGACAGGTTGATGATGTCATCAGTCCTGGCCGTAGTCTCTCTCCTCCTCCTGCAGACAGGGGTCCAGGGGTTCCTGGTGCTCTTCTCCGGCAGCTCCATGGACCACCTGGAGATCACTAGGGAAGCCATCTTACAGACCACGGCACAGGTGTGCAAGCAACTGGCCTCTGTTGAGGGAAGAGACTTCACTCTGCCGGTAAGTAAATCTAAAGCCACAAAACTAAAGACGACATTAGACTCATGTACAGTCGCTGTTTTATATTTATACTTTTGTTATAGTAAAGCAAGTATTGGTGTTATGTTTTCTAATGTAGTACAGTATATAGCAGAATAAATTGCATTTACACCTACCTGTGTGTGTGTGTGTGTGTGTGTGTGTGTGTGTGTGTGTGTGTGTGTGTGTGTGTGTGTGTGTGTGTGTGTGTGTGTGTGTGTGTGTGTGTGTGTGTGTGTGTGTGTGTGTGTGTGTGTGTGTAGCCCGGACCACTGACTGCAGAGTCTCTGGCTCTAGCCTGCTCCTCATCGGGGTCTGCTAAGAGTTTCCAGAGTGCCATAACAGACGTCACCTGGAGAAATGCAGGAGTTGACTTCCGTCACCTGTTCAATGAAGAGTACCACTTTGATGGGGAGCGGTTCGTGGAGGGACGGAAACTCATCACAGATGGCGTGAGCTCTGTCAAAGCCAGCATCAAGCAAGGGAACTTTGAGGCAGCAAGACAGAAGCTGGGAGACATTTTACACACCTTACAGGTGATTTACATGGTTCTCATTATCTCCTTACTCCACAAGACGAGACGGCTTTCGCTGAAATATTAGTGTTGCTAAAATCATTTAAAAACAGTTTTCTCATTAATAAACAAATAACATTTGGATATGTCATTTTAGGAAAAAGTAGAAAATAATCCTTAAGAGGCTTGTTAAACTGTTTATTCTCATTAATAAATCAATAACATGGCATTTGTCATAACACTATTTTAAATAACTTATCATTCTTATATTTTCAGGACTTCTACAGTCACAGTAACTGGATAGAACTGGGCAACAGATTTCCCCATTCCAATCTTATCAGATCAGACGTGTTGGACATCGGTCCTGTTGCAGGTATTGCGAGGGCGTTCGTCTGGGTTTGTGTTAAAGAGGGGGAGTAGTTTGAAGATGGCTATTTGCCAACTAAAGCATGTAGGTTGACAAGGGGTGTAACATTCAGGTTCGTTAACGTTCCTTACACATTCAACACAATGGAGGTTATGTGAATTGGTGCCTTGTTCAGGGGCAGCATGACAGATCTGTACCTTGTCAGCTCGGGGATTCAAACTTGCAACCTTTCGGTTACTAGCCCAACGCTCTAACCACTTGGCTATGCTGCCTCCCCTCTGAAGAGACAAGGAGTGTAACATTCAGGTTCACCAACGTTCCTTACACATTCAACAGTTTTGTCAGTAGGTGATAACCAAAGGAACTAGGGTGCAGAGGAGGCCAAGATAGATGCAGAAGGTGTTAACTCAACTCAGGACAACAAACTGATCCAGACCAGTGCACTATACTGCTGAAAGAACAGCCACATGCCAATTGTTAGAGTTTCTTTGTACTGAATTGGTGGTTGCCAAAATAGAGGTTATGTTATGTCATGTCTGTTACTCATTATACAGAGACAACAGGATGTGGGTTATATATTGCCTTAGTAAAAGTGATGTAATGGGGCCTTATGCAGTCACAACATATTGCCCTAGTAAAGGTGATGTAATGGTGCCTTATGCAGTCACAACATATTTCCCTAGTAAAGGTGATGTAATGGTGCCTTATGCAGTCACAACATATTGCCCTAGTAAAGGTGATGTAATGGTGCCTTATGCAGTCACAACATATTGCTTTAGTAAAGGTGACGTAATGGTGCCTTATGCAGTCACAACATATTGCCCTAGTAAAGGTGATGTAATGGTGCCTTATGCAGTCACAACATATTGCCCTAGTAAAGGTGATGTAATGGTGCCTTATGCAGTCACAACATATTTCCCTAGTAAAGGTGATGTAATGGTGCCTTATGCAGTCACAACATATTGCCCTAGTAAAGGTGATGTAATGGTGCCTTATACAGTCACAACATATTTCCCTAGTAAAGGTGATGTAATGGTGCATTATGCAGTCACAACATATTGCCTTAGTAAAGGTGATGTAATGGTGCCTTATGCAGTCACAACATATTGCCTTAGTAAAGGTGATGTAATGGTGCCTTATGCAGTCACAACATATTGCCCTAGTAAAGGTGATGTACTGGTGCCTTATACAGTCACAACATATTGCCCTAGTAAAGGTGATGTAATGGTGCCTTATGCAGTCACAACATATTGCCCTAGTAAAGGTGATGTAATGGTGCCTTATGCAGTCACAACATATTGCCTTAGTAAAGGTGATGTAATGGTGCCTTATGCAGTCACATCATAATGCCCTAGTAAAGGTGATGTAATGGGGTTTAATATCCAAAGTTTTTTTTAGATCAAGTAGTGTTGTGTAACAAAGTACCAGGATGTAGTTTATATGTTGAAACCTCTATCCACCAGATAAGGACACGCCCACATGCCGGAGCTGTGTCGGTAACGACTGCCAGAACAACATCCTAGAAAACATCATCAGAGACAAGAAGCTGACCTCGGGATATTTTGGCCTCGTACCTTTATTTTCCACCAAACCAAAAGGTAGAGTCAGTCACTAATCTGATTTGAATAAGATTTACACTGTGAATTGACCGGATGTAGCATAGCAAGAGCATACCAACCTAGTTGCATGTCTCTATGTGCTTTGGTCAAATGTGCTTTATACAGCTCCTCAACAGCAAAATGAGAAGTTAGCTAAAACACTTACAAAATAGACCTAAAGATGCCTTATCTTAATTTGACCCGGTTTCTCACAGCAGGAAAATAATCCTGCAGAAACAGGAAATGTCAATTATTATTTGTATAATAATTGTAAAAAATTGGGGTAGATCAAGTCTAAATTGTAAATTACAAACTTTTGAAGCTTTTTTAGATCTTGAAAACTCTACAAGTTTGCATGGAAAATTCCTGCAACAACAAGATGATCAAATTAAGATACGACATCTGTAGGACTAGGCTACTGACTGGCAGAGAAGAAACATCAACGTAATAACATACAAGATCCTGACGGCAGTTTTAAGTGACCATCGTATTGTCCTGATAATCTCTATCGGTTGCCAGGGAAGTGCAGCCATGGGGGCTCATCGGACCAGACAAGCGGGCAAGAGCCTACGGGTGGGATCAACAAGGACTCGCTTGAGTCCAGCCACGGCAACTGGCACACTGCAGCTGCAGAGGTGGCCGTGGCTGCAACCAGTCAGCTACTGGAGGACATCAGAGGGGCTGCCGGGGACATAGACTTCCTACGGTGGGGAATTGTACTTGATCATATAAGCATTGTTGTGAAGGGTTATGGCATCCGGCTAAGGTCTGTACAGTGCGTTTGGAAAGTATTCAGACCCATTTACTTTTTCCACATTTTGTTACGTTACAGCTTTATTCTAAAATTGATTACATAGTTTTTTTCCATCACAAATCTACTCACAATATCCCATAATTACAAAGTTAAAACAGGTTTTTAGAAACTTTAGAAAATGCATTATTTTTTTATATATCACATTTACGTAACTATTCAGACCCTTTACTCAGTACTTTGTTGAAGCACATTTGGCACCGATTACAGCCTCGAGTCTTCTTGGGTATGACGCTATAAGCTTAGCACACCTGTATTTGGGGAGTTTCTCCCATTCTCCTCTGCAGATCCTCTCAATCTCTGTCAGGTTGGATGGGGAGCGTTGCTGCACAGCTATTTTCAGGTCTCTCCAGAGATGTTCGATCGGGTTCAAGTCCGGGCTCTGGTTGGGCCACTCAAGGACATTCAGAGACTTGTCCCAAGGCCACTCCTGCGTTGTCTTGGCTGTGTGCTTAGGGTCATTGTCCTGTTGGACGTTAAACCTTCGCCCCAGTCTGAGGTCCTGAGCAGGTTTTCATCAAAGATCTCTCTTCACTTTGCTATGTTCATCTTTCCATTGATCCTGACTAGTCTCCCAGTCCCTGCTGCTGAAAAACTTCCCCACAGCATGATGCTGCCACCTCCATGCTTCACCGTGGTGATGGTGGAAGGTTTCCTCCAGACGTGACACTTGGCATTCAGGCTAAAGAGTTCAATCTTGGTTTCCTCAGACCAGAGCATCTTGTTTCTCATGGTCTGAGAGTCCTTTAGGTGTCTTTTGGCAAACTTCAAGCATGATGTCATGTGCCTTTTTACTGAAGAGTGGCTTCCATCTGGCCACTCTACCATAAAGGCCTGATTGGTGGACTGCTGCAGGGATGGTTGTTTCCACAGAGGAACTCTTGAGCTCTGTCAGCGTGACCATCGGGTTCTTGGTCACCTCCTTGACCAAGGCCATTCTCCCCCGATGTCTCAGTTTGGCCGGTCGGCCTGCTCTAGGAAGAGTCTTGGTGGTTTCAAGCTTCTTCCATTTAAGAATGATGGTGGCCATAGTGTTCTGGGGGACCTAGAGTGCTGCAGACATTTTTTGGTACCCTTCCCCAGATCTGTGCCTCGACACAATCCTGTCTCGGAGCTCTATGGACAATTCCTTCGACCTCATGACTTGATTTGTGCTCTGACATGCACTGTCAGCTGTGGGACCTTATATAGACAGGTTTGTGCCTTTCCAAATCATGTCCAATCAATTGAATTTACCACAGGTGGACTCCAATCAAGTTGTAGAAAAATCTCATGGATGATCAATGGAAACCGGATGCACCTGAGCTCAATTTCGAGTCACATAGCAAACGGTCTGAATACTTATGTAAATAAGGTTCAGATTTGGATTTTTAATACGTTTGCAAAATAATACTAAAAACATGTTTTCACTTAGTAATTATGGGGTATTGTGTGTAGATTGAAGAGGGAAAACATTTATTTAATCAATTTTAGAATACGGCTGTAACATAACATAATGTGGAAATAGGGAAGGGGTCTGAACACTTCCCGAGTGCCCTGTAGGTAGTTAGGATGGATGTGTTGAGTTGTGGCTTGTAAGGCCTTGGAAATACACTATGTGACCAAAAGTATGCGGACACTTGATCGTCGAACATCTCATTCCAAAATCATGAACATTAAAATGGAGTTTGTCCCCCCTTTGCTTCTATAGCCTCCACTCTTCTGGGATTACGATTTTCCTTCACTGGAACTAAGAGGCTGAACCATGAAACACTTTACAGTTGGCACTATGCATTGGGGCAGGTAGCGTTCTCCAGACATCCGCCAAACCCAGATTCGTCCGTCGGACTGCCAGATGGTGAAACGTGATTCATCCCTCCAGAGAATGCGTTTCCACTGCTCCAGAGTCCATTGGCGGCGCGCTTTAGACCACTCCCGCCGACGCTTGGCATTGCACATGGTGATCTTAGGCTTGTGTGCGGCTGCTCGGCCACGGAAACCCATTTCATGAAGGTCCCGACGAACAGTTCTTGTGCTGACGTTGCTTCCAGAGGCAGTTTGGAACTAGGTAGTGAGTGTTGCTTCTAGATGTTTCCACTTCACAATAACAGCAACTTACAGTTTACCGGGGGCAGCTCTAGCAGGGCAGAAATGTGACTTATTGACTTGTTGGAAAGGTGGCATCCTATGACGGTGCCACGTTGAAAGTCACTGAGCTCTTCAGTACGGGCCATTCTACTGCCAATGTTTGTCTATGGAGATTGCATGGCTGTGTACTCGATTTTATACAGGCTGAAATAGCCGAATCCACTCATTTGAAGGGGTGTCCACATGCTTTTGTCACGTAGTGTAGGATTGATGTGGATAACTAGGGTGTGCTTAAGGATGTGGTGGTCTGGAGATTTAAAAGGGAAACTTTAGAAACACATAAAGTTGCAGACATGACAAAGCAGTGCCAGGCGACAATGGGGAATAGACTTAACATATAACATGTATAAACTAAGGACACTGTCAGGATAAACACAACTAAGGGACATTATCAAACTGAGGACATGGCTATACAAAGAGATATAACAAGTTAAAGGTAAAATAATACACATTCGATTCCAGAACCTCCAAACAACCCAATGTTCTCTGTGTATCTGTGGGTGCAATAAAATCAAGTATTACATTCCTGCTCATTCCTCTAACATCCTGACCGATGTACCATAGCGGTATTAACAGTCCTGAACCGAACGTTACAGTCCACCCATGGCTAGTTATTTTATTCATGGCCCTTCGAGCCGGATAAGACTGCTGCCATGGAACCAGACAACCTACCAGAAGAAGGTGCAGTTCAACACAGAACACAGGAAGAACTCTTCAGCCCCTTTCAATACCAGCTCCTCCTAGAGATGTTAACAGACATCACCAACCAACCAGACAATACAGACAAACAATAAGCTCCCATCCCGCGCCTCCTGGAGAAGCTGGTATAGTGGACATCACCTCCGTCAAGTTCCCATCCCGTGGCGCCTTCCTGGAGCAACTGGTACAGCAGACATCACCTCTGTCAAATTCCCATTCCATGGTGCCTTCCTGGTGCAACTGGTACAGTGGACATCCCCTCTGTCAAGTTACCATCCCGTGGTGCCTTCCTGGAGCAGCTGGTGCAGTGGACATCCCCTCCGTCAAGTTCCCATCCCGTGGTGCCTTCCTGGAGCAGCTGGTACAGTGGACATCACCTCCGTCAAGTTCCCATCCCGTGGCGCCTTCCTGGTGCAACTGGTACAGCGGACATCACCTCCGTCAAGCTCCCATCATGTTCAGCCTCAGCCTTTGGTTCTTCCACAACCTCCAGGCCTTTCTCCTGTGACAAGCGGGCCACCAACTCCAGGTCTACCCTCTAAGTTGGCCACTGTGCCACACCAGGGTCCTTCTCCTCCAATGGTCAGCGTTCCACTTGATAAAAAAGGACGTAAGGAACGAGCCCTAACACACTCCATGGCCATCCCTCACCAGTGGTCAGTGTGCAACCTCCGGGCCTTCCATTTACATTTACATTACATTTAAGTCATTTAGCAGACGCTCTTATCCAGAGCGACTTACAAATTGGAAAGTTCATACATATTCATCCTGGTCCCCCCCGTGGGAATTGAACCCTGGTCCCCCTGTGGGGATTGAACCCACAACCCTGGCGTTGCAAGCGCCATGCTCTACCAACTGAGCCACACGGGACCACCTCACCGGTGGTCAGTGCGCCACACCCGTGCCTTTCCTCTTGTGTGACCAGCGTGCCACGCCCTTCGGGTACCTCTCCTGTGGCAAGTGTGCAACCTCCAAGACGCCCCCTGGTGGCCAGCATTCCAACCCCAGGCCTTCTGGCCGGCAAGACAAACCAAAACCCTCCAACTGTCCAGCGGGATGATGAGTTCGCCTTCCTCCTTCTGTGGCCTTTGGAGCATGCCGCCCCCCGCTGGAACCTCCACCCTTGATGTTCCGTGGGACAGCCAAGGCCCATTGACCAATAAATCCTGAACCTAATTTACAGTCCATCCTAGCCCTAGTCCTTTTCTTCAAGCCCATTTATCTGCCTCTGCCCCTGCTGCACATGTGCAACAACTTTTGCACTGTACCACACATAATGAGATTCCTTCCCTCTCCCTCTCCCTCTCGCTCTTTCTCGCTCTCCTTCTTTCTCTCACTCTCTCAGGATGATGGGGATCTCTAAGAATGGATCTAGAGCTTTGTGTTTTGTGATCGACACCACCGGCAGCATGTCGGACGACATCGCAGCAGTAAGAAAGACGACATCGTTCATCATTGACAGGAAGAGAGGAACGCCAGACGAGCCCTCAGTCTACATCTTGGTCCCCTTCAACGACCCAGGTGAGAGATGGGATGAGTCCCGAATGGTATCTTGTTCCCTATGGGCCCTGGTCCAAAGTAGTGCACTCATGTTCCCTATGGGCCCTGATCCAAAGTAGTGCACTCATGTTCCCTATGGGCCCTGATCCAAAGTAGTGCACTCATGTTCCCTATGGGCCCTGGTCCAAAGTAGTGCACTCATGTTCCCTATGGGCCCTGGTCCAAAGTAGTGCACTCATGTTCCCTATGGGCCCTGGTCCAAAGTAGTGCACTCATGTTCCCTATGGGCCCTGGTCCAAAGTAGTGCACTCATGTTCCCTATGGGCCCTGGTCCAAAGTAGTGCACTCATGTTCCCTATGGGCCCTGGTCCAAAGTAGTGCACTCATGTTCCCTATGGGCCCTGGTCCAAAGTAGTGCACTCATGTTCCCTATGGGCCCTGGTCCAAAGTAGTGCACTCATGTTCCCTATGGGCCCTGGTCCAAAGTAGTGCACTCATGTTCCCTATGGGCCCTGGTCCAAAGTAGTGCACTCATGTTCCCTATGGGCCCTGGTCCAAAGTAGTGCACTCATGTTCCCTATGGGCCCTGGTCCAAAGTAGTGCACTCATGTTCCCTATGGGCCCTGTTCCAAAGTAGTGCACTCATGTTCCCTATGGGCCCTGGTCCAAAGTAGTGCACTCATGTTCCCTATGGGTCCTGTTCCAAAGTAGTGCACTCATGTTCCCTATGGGCCCTGTTCCAAAGTAGTGCACTCATGTTCCCTATGGGCCCTGGTCCAAAGTAGTGCACTCATGTTCCCTATGGGCCCTGGTCCAAAGTAGTGCACTCATGTTCCCTATGGGCCCTGGTCCAAAGTAGTGCACTCATGTTCCCTATGGGCCCTGGTCCAAAGTAGTGCACTCATGTTCCCTATGGGCCCTGGTCCAAAGTAGTGCACTCATGTTCCCTATGGACCCTGGTCCAAAGTAGTGCACTATGTAGAGAACATGCTGTGATTGGGGTGCAGCCATGATGCAACCTGGCTGACAGTCCCCGGAATCGGACACTCAAATAAGATTTTTTTTGTAAATGTTTACATGACTTATTTGATTGATTTTCCACCGTTTTATAAATCAGAAGACAGCCGTCTAGACCTTCCTAGGACCGTGTAAATGTCCTCTGTTGAATTAACGCTGGTTTGTGTGGAGACTAATGGTGAATAAACTATAAACTATCAAAATGAAGTCGCACACTCCATGTTTAATCTCCCAGCAATTTAATGGGTATTTACCAACGTTTCGGCATTCTACGCACATGACATGGATAACACGTGTGACATGGACCTTGTCCTATCCTATTATTTTTGTGCCACAAGACTTTGGGCCCCTGATGCGGACCACGGACCCAGACGTCTTTAAGGCCCAGATCAATGCACTGAATGCTAATGGAGGAGGGGATATCCCAGAGATGAGTCTATCAGGACTTCAGGTACAGTGACTGGTATTTTGGTATTTTATTAGGATCCCCATTAGCTGTTGCAAAAGCAGCAGTTACTCTTCCTGGGGTCCACACAAAACATGACACATAATACAGAATGACATAATACAGAACATCAATAGACAAGAACAGCCATATACATTTTCTTTTAAAGACACACGTAGCCTACATATCAATACACACAAACTATCCAGGTCAAACAGGGGAGAGGCGTTATGCCGTGAGGTGTTGCTTTGTCTGTTTATTTGAAACCAGGTTTGCTGTTTATTTTAGCAATATGAGACGGAAGGAAGTTCCATGCAATAAAGGTTCTATATAATACTGTACGCTTTCTTGAATTTGTTCTGGATTTGGGGACTCTGAAAAGACCCCTGGTGGCATGTCTGACAAACCTGTCGTGTTGGACAGGCATGTACAACCAAAATAAGACTGTATATAACTGTTATATATTTGTATTTTTGAATTTGCTTTCCAGCTGCCAGTTCAATACAGAATGCATTTCCATTACATTCTAGTGGTGTGCTAGTGTGACTGTGTCCCCTGTGCTTTCTACAGCTGGCTTTAACGGATGTACCCCCCTCTTCAGAGATCTTCCTTTTCACTGATGCGCCCGCAAAAGACTTGAATCTAATGGGCACGGTGATCGCTCTGATAGAACGCACTAAGTCAGTGGTGAGTAGCTGGGCTTTGCTATTCTCTATGTAACCAGCAACATTAACCGGTGCAATTTTTGTTTTCCTCTGTGTTTTTCATCGCCTTTTGGATTTATTGACCTTCACAATCGTAGAGAGAAGCACATCAAATTCCTTGAATTTCTCTCCTTTCTCTGCTCCTCAATTTACACATTGAATTCACAATGTATCCTCCCAATCTCTCTCTCTCTCTCTCTCTGCAGGTGTCCTTCTTCCTAACTGGCTCTTTGGGGCTCCGTCGTAGGAGGGGTAGCGACCAGGGCCAAGGACAGGTCCAGCACAGTCGGATGGCAGTGTCAGACTCCCAGCTCTACAGGGAGCTGGCCCAGTCGTCAGGTGGCCTGGCCATACAGGTCACCAAGACAGCACTGCCCAAGGCCACCAGCATCATTGTGGAATCCTCCAGCTCTTCATTGGTAGCCTTGACACCAATAGTAAACATTAGGGTAACGCTAGGTCCACAATGTGAAGGTTGGGACAAGAGAGTTCTAATATCCCATAACTCTTTACATAAATGTGGAAGAAGTCTAAACAAAGGATCAGCGCTGGTCCAATGATTATATTTATTTTCCAAAGCTTGCTTGTTCTGTAGTGCAACATGTCACCACTCGTTTATTAAGACGTTGTCCCAACCTTGTTGGACCGAGCCTCAATGGCCATGCTCCACGAGGAGGCTTCTGTAGTCCAACAACATGTCACCACTTGTTTATTAAGACGTTGTCCCAACCTTGTTGGACCGAGCCCCAATGGCCATCCTCCACGAGGAGGCTTCTGTAGTCCAACAACATGTCACCCTGGGAGAGTTGCTCCTGAAAGATGCATCTGCCATTTTTCTCCCACCTACCCTCTCTCTCTCTCTACTCCTCTCCTCCTTTCTTTCTTTCTTTCTTTCCTTCAGGTGACCATTCTACAGGCTGTGCGGAGTCCAGGAAGAGCTGATAATTTCTCCTTCACAGTAGATGAGTCTGTGAGAAACCTGACTGCTTATGTAACAGGAAGCTCCCTCTCCTTCACTCTCACCAGCCCCTCAGGTATTCCACAGATATTCCACAGATTTTTCATCTATCCTTTTTATTTAACCAGGGGAGTCTCATTGACATTAAAATCTCTCGTCACAAAGTCAGGTCTCTGTTGAAAGAGAAGTCTTCTGATCTCAATAGGACTTCCTGGATATTGTATATAAACCAGGTATCTCCAACCCTGTTCCTGGAGAGACATCCAATTTTAGGTTTGAACTCCAACCCTATTCTTAAAGAACTACCCTCCTGTAGGTTTTAACTCCAACCCTGTTCCTTGAGAGCTACCCTCCTGTAGGTTTTTACTCTAACCCTGTTCCTGGAGAGCTATACCTTCCTGTAGGTTTATACTCCAACCCTGTTCCTTGAGAGCTACCCTCCTGTAGGTTTTTACTCTAACCCTGTTCCTGGAGAGCTATACCTTCCTGTAGGTTTATACTCCAACCCTGTTCCTTGAGAGCTACCCTCCTGTAGGTTTTTACTCTAACCCTGTTCCTGGAGAGCTATACCCTCCTGTAGGTTTATACTCCAACCCTGTTCCTGGAGAGCTACCCTCCTGTAGGTTTTAACTCCAACCCTATTCTTAAAGAACTACCCTCCTGTAGGTTTTAACTCCAACCCTGTTCCTTGAGAGCTACCCTCCTGTAGGTTTTTACTCCAACCCTGTTCCTGGAGAGCTATACCCTCCTGTAGGTTTTTACTCCAACCCTGTTCCTGGAGAGCTACCCTCCTGTAGGTTTTAACTCCAACCCTGTTCCTGGAGAGTTACCCCCCAGTATTTTACTACAACCCCAGATGTAACAAACCAGATTCAGCCTATCAACCAGCTACTCAGGTGTGCTTTCTCAGGGTTTCTCAAACTCGGTCCCGGGGCCCCCCCGTGTGCACGTTTTGGTTTTTGCCCTAGCACTACACAGCTGATTCAAATAACCAACTCATCATCAAGCTTTGATTATTTGAATCAGCTCTGTAGTGCTAGGGCAAATATCACAACGTGCGTTCAGGGGGGGCCCTATGACTGAGTTTGGGAGACCCTGCAGTAGATTATGGTTGGAGCGAAAACCTACTGGAGGGTAGTTCTCCAGGAACAGGGTTGGAGTTAAAACCTACAGGAGGGTAGTTCTCCAAGAACAGGGTTGGAGAGCCCTGATATAAAGGTTACATTTAAAAAATCACAAACATGCTCTCTATTCAAATCATTAGAGATGTATTTCTGTTGTAGCTTGGGGCAAATTCCCATGTTTGTTGCTATGGTTATGGTGCTGTCATCCCACAGGTGTGTCCCAGAGTAGTTCGGAGGTAAATGGGTCTCTGGCAACGATTCAAACCGTGGGGAACTTCCTCACACTGGGGCTGGACAGCCAAGCGGGATTATGGGAAATCAGTGTGTCGTCAACTGTGGCCTACTCACTGAAGGTCGTAGGTGAGTGTGACGATGTTGGCTTTTCTGGAGGGCATATTACATAGAAATTAGGCAAGTTAGCAACCATTTGTAACAGTGTGCTGAACAGTGTCTTCACATGGTGTTTAAGTTGGCAGGTTAAGTGTGTGTGTATCACATTGTTACAGAGTACCTACAACTCTAGTGTGATGATTCTTTATTGACAACTTTTGAGCGTATGCTTTTATTCCATGTTCAGAGGTCAAAGAGCTCTTTGACTTTCTCTTTCCAGGTCAGAGCGCCATCGACTTCCTGTTTGACTTTGTGGAGGTGTCCCAGGGACCTCATCCAGCCTTCGCTGTTTTAGAGTCCCGTCCTCAAGCTGGTGAGACAGGATTGAATCAGTTTGTTAACAGTAGGAGCACAGTGACGCAGGGTGGATATTTACAGAGGCACCAAAATGCTGTCTATGTATGTCTGTTTCTCCATCGTGGTTCCTAACATTGATGCTGATTTAACATTCATAACTTTTTGGTTCTTTACTTACGAGTTTCTAGCTCAGCATTTAAGTATAATGTGATTTGCTACTTATACATTAGCTACCTCCTAACCTCCACATTTCTCCGCCCCAGGCGGTAACGCCACCCTGCTGGTGTCAGTGACGGGGAGTAACTCTGTGAGTCTGACGGAGGTGGCCCTGGTCGAGGCCTCGGGGTCAGGGGAGGTCAATGGAACCTTGGAATCAGTCGGCGGCGGGGACTTCCTGGTTACCATGGACAGAATCCCGGCGGGGGAGTTTGTTGTGCGTCTGAGAGGAGAGAACAGCGCCACCACCAGGGCATTACCAGACAGCTTCCAGAGACAGTCCTCCACCCGCCTCAGAGCCTCCACTGTTATGGTGACGGTGAGTGCCAAGGTCAAGATTCGGAGTTGTTGAAGTTGCCCCGTGACACTGGGTCTGGTAATTTTATAATTTTACCCTGTGATGGTTAGGGTTGGGGAGGTATCCTGGAGAGACTTGTAGCCTACCAATCCTGGGTAGTGAGTACCCAGAGCTCCATATTCAGATAAATGAATGACTACAGTAGGCAGAACGTTCTGTTGTGTTCTGTCTGGTTTCAGGCTGAGGCAGATCGTTCTGCTGGGTTCTGTCTGGTTTCAGGCTGAGGCAGATCGTTCTGTTGTGTTCTGTCTGGTTTCAGGCTGAGGCAGAACGTTCTGTTGTGCTCTGTCTGGTTTCAGGCTAAGGCAGATCGTTCTGTGGGTAGCAGGTAGCCTAGTGGTTAGAGTGTTGGGCCAGTAGCCGGAAGGTTGCTTGATCGAATCCCCGAGCTGACAAGGTAAAAATCTGTTTTTCTGCCCCTGAGCAAGGCATTTAACCCACTGTACCCCGGGCGTTGAAGACATGGATGTCGATTATGGCAGCCCTCCTCTCTGATTCAGAGGGGTTGGGTTAAATGTGGAAGACACATTTCAGTTGAATGCATTCAGTTGTACAACTGACTAGATGTCCCCCTTTCCCCATCTGGTTTCAGGCTAAGGTAGAAAGTGACCTGGAGCCTGGAACACCCTTTTCAGTCCTGTTCACTGTGACAACCAACGGAACAGGCGGATCCTTCACCATCCGAGCCACAAATGACCGTGGGTTCACCTCCACTTCCCCTACAAACCTGATGCTAGTGACCGGGGTCAGTGCCAACGGTACAGTGACTCTCACGGCGCCCGCCAACACCGCGTCGGGCACGGACGTCACCCTGACCATCGAGGCTGAGTCTCCCGGGGCCACCGACACCAACTACGCCGTCCTGCGCCTCTCCGTTGTTTCACCGGTAACTCTGAGGAACGCAGGGTGTTTAGTTTATGTGTTGGCCTGCTTTTTTCTCTGTTCTGGGTGTACTGGTAGAATTACAGTAGCCTGGTTCCAGATCTGTTTGTGCTTTTTCTCTGTTCTGGGTGTACTGGTAGAATTACAGTAGCCTGGTTCCAGATCTGTTTGTGTTTCTTCTCTGTTCTGGGTGTAGTGGTAGAATTACAGTAGCCTGGTTCCAGATCTGTTTGTGTTTTTTCTCTGTTCTGGGTGTAGTGGTAGAATTACAGTAGCCTTGTTCCAGATCTGTTTGTGTTTTTCTCTGTTCTGGGTGTAGTGGTAGAATTACAGTAGCCTGGTTCCAGATCTGTTTGTGTTTTTTCTCTGTTCTGGGTGTAGTGGTAGAATTACAGTAGCCTGGTTCCAGATCTGTTTGTGTTTTTTCTCTGTTCTGGGTGTACTGGTAGAATTACAGTAGCCTGGTTCCAGATCTGTTTGTGTTTTTTCTCTGTTCTGGGTGTAGTGGTAGAATTACACTAGCCTGGTTCCAGATCTGTTTGTGTTTTTTCTCTGTTCTGGGTGTAGTGGTAGAATTACAGTAGCCTGGTCCCAGATCTGTTTGTGTTTTTTCTCTGTTCTGGGTGTAGTGGTAGAATTACAGTAGCCTGGTTCCAGATCTGTTTGTGTTTTTTCTCTGTTCTGGGTGTAGTGGTAGAATTACAGTAGCCTGGTTCCAGATCTGTTTGTGTTTTTTCTCTGTTCTGGGTGTAGTGGTAGAATTACAGTAGCCTGGTCCCAGATCTGTTTGTGTTTTTTCTCTGTTCTGGGTGTAGTGGTAGAATTACACTAGCCTGGTTCCAGATCTGTTTGTGTTTTTTCTCTGTTCTGGGTGTACTGGTAGAATTACAGTAGCCTGGTTCCAGATCTGTTTGTGCCAACATTCCACTCCTTGTCATGACAAGGAGTAGCAAGGAGTGGAATGACAGCACAAACAGACTGGTACCCAGGCTAGAATTACAGCAGGGATTAAAAGGAACACTGGTGTCTTTCCTCCAGGGTTAGTGTTGTAATTGTTTGTAATGTCTTTTAGATGTGTCGGACGCCAGGAAGACTAGCTGACGTCATGGCGTCAGCTAATTGGCATCCTTATAAAAATGGAATTCTTTCTCCTCCCCTGCAGGTGACAGATTTCAGCCGTCCGGTGTGCGATGTGGTCAGCGTAACAGCTAATTGTTCTGACGACTGCAGCCTGTCCATGTGGGAGCTCTCTGCCAACCTGACGGACGGCAATGGGACGGGAATTGAGCGCGTCACTCTGCGCCAGGGCAACGGAACCCTCAACACCACCACGGTGGAGGGCGCTGGGAATTGGACCGTGACTCTGGCAGCCTACAGCGCCTCCTGCTGTTCCCCAGAGGTAGAGCTGGTGGCGGTGGACGGCGCGGGGAATGTGGGAACCTGTTTCAGGTCCATCAGAGTGACAGTGGATACCACTGTCCAGCCACCAGTCACCAATGTCATCAATGTCACCAATGCTATCACTGAGAACAGCATCACCGTGACTACACCTATAGCTGCCACCACCACTGTGAGCAGGGGCCATTCTCTATCCCTCTCCTCGTATCTCTGTTCCATCATGTTCGTCTCTGTCACACTCGCTTTGAGCCGCTAGTGTCACGTGTGACTTCTGGTCTTGAAAGATGTTTAATCAAATTCAATAGTTTCTCTGTTATAATGCTGTCTGGTAACTTTCCGTTATTATGTAAATTCTAAAATATAATAGTATATGCCATTTAGCTGATGTGTTTAACCAAAGTGACTGACAGTAATGCTTGCATACATTTTATGTAAAGGTGGTCCTGGGATTTGAACCCACTATCCTGGCATTGCAAGCCCCATGCTCTACCAACTGAGCTACAGAGGTCTAAGGTCATGTAGCTTTCTGTCTTTTCGATGGACCTCATGTCATCTGTGCTGAGTGTTCCAAAACAAAGTGCCAAGGCAGTCTCTAAAAGGCATCCTGCAGGGACGGGGGCTGGGATGAATAAAAAAAAAAAATATATATATATATATATATATATATATATATATATATATATATATATATAGGACAAAACACACAACAAGACAGAAAACACTACATAAGAGAGACTTAAGACAACAACATAGCAAGGCAGCAACACATGACAGCATGGTAGAAAGACAACATGAAAACAACATGGTAGCAGCACAACATGGTAGCAGCACAACATGGTAGCAGCACAACATGGTAGCAGCACAACATGACAACAACATGGTAGCAACACAACATGGTAGCAACACAACATGACAACAACATGGTAGCAGCACAACATGGTAGCAACACAACATGGTAGCAGCACAACATGGTAGCAGCACAACATGGTAGCAACACAACATGGTAGCAGCACAACATGGTAGCAACACAACATGGTAGCAACACAACATGGTAGCATCACAACATGGTAGCAGCACAACATGGTAGCAGCACAACATGGTAGCAACACAACATGGTAGCAACACAACATGGTAGAAGCACAACATGGTAGCAGCACAACATGGTAGCAGCACAACATGGTAGCAGCACAACATGGTAGCAACACAACATGGTAGCAGCACAACATGGTAGCAGCACAACATGGCAGCAGCACAAAGGGCAAGACGGTAGAGACAACAATACATCAGGCAAAGCAGCCTGTAAGAGTATCCATGATTGAGTCTTTGAATGAAGAGATTGAGATAAAACTGTCCAGTTTGAGTGTTTGTTGCAGCTCGTTCTAGCTGCAGCGAAATGCATATGGTATTGATAAGTAATCATAAATAATCATAATGTATGTTGATATCACTGTCATTTCTTATTGGTCTATAGCCATAAAGGCTGGCATTATTAGGTATCAATAAGACACTCTACTTCCTAATGTTCTCTGCTTAGTTACTCATGAATCAATATGTAAATATTGATTCTCTTTTGTAACGTCAGTCCTCGATAATGTGAAACATATTCCTCCAAAGGCCAATAAAATAAACTGAAGAAGTAAACAAATCGTTTTAATTGGACCATAAACTTCATAGACCTTCTAATTTGTGTGAACTATCCCTTCCACCCAAAACTCTGAGATTTCCATCCCCAACTATAACACTTTCCGTCAAGATAGAACTGCCAAAGGGGGAGGAGTTGCAATCTACTGCAGAGATAGCCTGCAAAGTTCTGTCATACTTTCCAGGTCTATGCCCAAACAGTTCGAACTTCTAATTAAAAAAATTAATCTCTCCAGAAATAAGTCTCTCACTGTTGCCGCCTGCTACCGACCCCCCTCAGCTCCCAGCTGTGCCCTGGACACCATCTGTGAATTGATCACCCCCCATCTAGCTTCAGAGTTTGTTCTGTTAGGTGACCTAAACTGGGATATGCTTAACACCCCGGCAGTCCTACAATCTAAGCTAGATGCCCTCAATCTCACACAAATCATCAAGGAACCCACCAGGTACAACCCTAAATCCGTAAACATGGGCACCCTAATAGACATTATCCTGACCAACTTGCCCTCCAAATACACCTCTGCTGTCTTCAATCAGGATCTCAGCGATCACTGCCTCATTGCCTGTATCCGCTACGGGTCCGCGGTCAAACGATCACCCCTCATCACTGTCAAACGCTCCCTAAAACACTTCTGCGAACAGGCCTTGCTAATCGACCTGGCCCGGGTATCCTGGAAGGATATTGACCTCATCCCGTCAGTTGAGGATGCCTGGTCATTCTTTAAAAGTAACTTCCTCACCATCTTAGACAAGCATGCTCCGTTGAAAAAATGCAGAACTAAGAACAGATATAGCCCTTGGTTCACTCCAGACCTGACTGCCCTCGACCAGCACAAAAACATCCTGTGGCGAACTGCAATAGCATCGAATAGTCCCCGCGATATGCAACTGTTCAGGGAAGTCAGGAACCAATACACGCAGTCAGTCAGGAAAGCAAAGGCCAGCTTTTTCAAGCAGAAATTTGCATCCTGTAGCTCTAACTCCAAAAAGTTCTGGGACACTGTAAAGTCCATGGAGAACAAGAGCACCTCCTCCCAGCTGCCCACTGCACTGAGGCTAGGTAACACGGTCACCACCGATAAATCCGTGATAATCGAAGACTTCAACAAGCATTTCTCAACGGCTGGCCATGCCTTCCTCCTGGCTACTCCAACCTTGGCCAACAGCTCCGCCCCCCCCCGCTGCTACTCGCCCAAGCCTCCCCAGCTTCTCCTTTACCCAAATCCAGATAGCAGATGTTCTGAAAGAGCTGCGAAACCTGGACCCATACAAATCAGCTGGGCTTGACAATCTGGACCCTCTATTTCTGAAACTGTCCGCCGCCATTGTCGCACCCCCTATTACCAGCCTGTTCAACCTCTCCTTCGTATCATCTGAGATCCCCAAGGATTGGAAAGCTGCCGCGGTCATCCCCCTCTTCAAAGGGGGAGACACCCTGGACCCAAACTGTTACAGACCTATATCCACCCTGCCCTGCCTATCTAAGGTCTTCGAAAGCCAAGTCAACAAACAGATCACTGACCATGTCGAATCCCACCGTACCTTCTCCGCTGTGCAATCCGGTTTCCGAGCCGGTCACGGGTGCACCTCAGCCACGCTCAAGGTACTAAACGATATCATAACAGCCATCGATAAAAGACAGTACTGTGCAGCCGTCTTCATCGACCTGGCCAAGGCTTTCGACTCTGTCAATCACCATATTCTTATCGGCAGACTCAGTAGCCTCGGTTTTTCTAATGACTGCCTTGCCTGGTTCACCAACTACTTCGCAGACAGAGTTCAGTGTGTCAAATCGGAGGGCATGTTGTCCGGTCCTCTGGCAGTCTCTATGGGGGTACCACAGGGTTCAATTCTCGGGCCGACTCTTTTCTCTGTATATATCAATGATGTTGCTCTTACTGCGGGCGATTCCCTGATCCATCTCTACGCAGACGACACCATTCTGTATACTTCTGGCCCTTCCTTGGACACTGTGCTATCTAACCTCCAAACGAGCTTCAATGCCATACAACACTCCTTCCGTGGCCTCCAACTGCTCTTAAACGCTAGTAAAACCAAATGCATGCTTTTCAACCGGTCGCTGCCTGCACCCGCACGCCCGACTAGCATCACCACCCTGGATGGTTCCGACCTAGAATATGTGGACATCTATAAGTACCTAGGTGTCTGGCTAGACTGCAAACTCTCCTTCCAGACTCATATCAAACATCTCCAATCCAAAATCAAATCGAGAGTCGGCTTTCTATTTCGCAACAAAGCCTCCTTCACTCACGCCGCCAAACTTACCCTAGTAAAACTGACTATCCTACCGATCCTCGACTTCGGCGATGTCATCTACAAAATAGCTTCCAATACTCTACTCAGCAAACTGGATGCAGTTTATCACAGTGCCATCCGTTTTGTTACTAAAGCACCTTATACCACCCACCACTGCGACCTGTATGCTCTAGTCGGCTGGCCCTCGCTGCATGTTCGTCGTCAGACCCACTGGCTCCAGGTCATCTACAAGGCTATGCTAGGTAAAGCGCCGCCTTATCTCAGTTCACTGGTCACGATGGCAACACCCACCCGTAGCACGCGCTCCAGCAGGTGTATCTCACTGATCATCCCTAAAGCCAAAACCTCATTTGGCCGCCTTTCCTTCCAGTTCTCTGCTGCCTGCGACTGGAACGAATTGCAAAAATCTCTGAAGTTGGAGACTTTTATCTCCCTCAACATCTTTAAACATCTGCTATCTGAGCAGCTAACCGATCGCTGCAGCTGTACATAGTCCATCGGTATATAGCCCACCCAATTTACCTACCCCATCCCCATACTGTTTTTATTTATTTACTTTTCTGCTCTTTTGCACACCAGTATCTCTATTTGCACATGATCATCTGATGATTTATCACCCCAGTGTTAATCTGCTAAATTGTAATTATTCGCTCCTATGGCCTATTTATTGCCTACCTCCTCATGCCTTTTGCACACATTGTATATAGATTCTCTATTTATTTATTTTTTTCCCCCTACTATGTTATTGACTTGTTTATTGTTTACTCCATGTGTAACTCTGTGTTGTTGTCTGTTCACACTGCTTTGCTTTATCTTGGCCAGGTCGCAGTTGCAAATGAGAACTTGTTCTCAACTAGCCTACCTGGTTAAATAAAGGTGAAATAATTTTTTTTTTAAATCAGTCTAATTGCAACAAGTGGCAAGTGTTGCGTTTTGTCGCCCTCTACCGGCACTACGTGTAGGTGCATGCAATACATCTCAGCACAACACTGGTCTGGAGAAGCACGCAGCTGTCGAGCCGAAGGAGGACAGATAGTTTGTGACGGAGTGGCAGTTTCCGTTGTGCCACTGACTGACCGAGTAGCACATGGATTTTGTCTGCCTGTTATCCTTAACCAGGATAGTTTAGGAAATGGCTACCAAATTGTGACCGCAGGCTTCTAGGAAAGCCAATTGTATTGGTCCATATGGGGCTATCCGTTTTGAAAAAGGAAAAAAATTAAGTATTTAGGCATATCTGACGGTTTATAGTAGAATATAGTTCACAATCACCGCAGGTCGTCTATGTTTTATTTTGAGCCACTATCCCTCTTCAGGTGCTTGTGTAGAACTGCCTGGCCCGTGACCAGCTGACCCCGGCGCGCGGTCCCAACGCAATCTATGGCTCTTTCACCCTCACGCGAGAGATAGCCCGACACCGACAGGACTCTTTCGAAAATAGACCGTACCGCTTTGACCGCCCTCTCCTATCCTCCCCACACACCCTCCCTTCAAACCCACTCCTTTCTCTCTCCGCTGAGGAGCGTCGTAGTTGTACCTCGCTCCCCGTTCGCCAAGCCCGCACCGAGTGTACAACACTGGACCACAGAGAACCAGATAAAACATTCCAATAAGCAGGGAGCGTTACCGAGAACAGAGAACTACCAAGGGAAGGGGGAGAGGAGAATTCGGAGGTCAAACGACAGTGGCGATCCCCATCAAATAGCGAGCTGATTGGGTGAGTTGCCTCAATGAATTGCCGTAAAGCAGCCTTGTTTTAATATCGATAATAATCGTCGATGCAGTTGAATGGACAGCTTTTACCGCATTGCCAGTGTGCATAGTAATGCTGGGAAAGTCATAGAATGTGACTGCGCACTTTTTCTCCGCGGACAGTGGCGAGCTTTAAATTGTGACTGCTGAACTAAATGGAGCACGTTATGCAAGGGAGGGGGGAGGACTTACCCCCCACTCACCCCTTCTCTCCCTATAGGGTTGAAATTATTAGGCTACTGTGTCAGGTTTCCAGGTGTGTTTGTGTGTGCGTGTCCATACGCGCGCATACGCACACACGGAGTGTGTGTCTGTATGTGCCGATATTCGTGTTATTGACAGATCAGGGAGATCGGTTTCATTGTACTCTTTGGGATGATTAGGCCCTCTCCCCGGAGCCCCAGAGAGGTAGGGGGGGGGGGGGGGGGGGGAAGGGACAGTTTGACATGTCTATATTAGGTGACCATGTCATTCTTTCACCCTGTCTCGAGACATGCGCCAGGGCAGAGCACACACAAATACGAGCTGTGGCCTATCGGAACACAGACAGGCAGACAGACAGACAGACAGACTGGAATATTACAAACAAACGGAACATGTCTATTCAGTAATGGAACTTGTTTAATTCACTGATTGTAAATCGCTCTGGATACGCGCGTTTGCTATGTGACTACATTTTGAATGTAATGTAAATTAAACTTTTATTTCTGGGATATTAACTAACAAGAAAGCTATGCATTCCTATATTTTAACTTTGAACGGTTTGTTTTTAAAGATTAGGCCTAACTTATTACAGTGTTACAAACTGTTAAATAAGAACACAAATGTCCCTAAAGATAGCAGTTAAAACGATGCATGTTTAAAGATAACTTATTGTGATGGAGTTGGGTAACTAAGAGTGGATCATGCTTTTGTAGAGTTTAAAGAGAACTTATTGTGATGGAGTTGGGTAACTAAGAGTGGGTCATGCTTTTGTAGAGTAAACATCTCCTGTAAGCATTATGTTCAACAGCGTGTAGGGTTGAATGGCGGGAACCCGGTTACCGAGATTTACCGTCATTTACTGCCCAAAACCACTTCCTTTTCCTGGCATAAATAACTTAAAGGAAATGGGAAATTATAATAAATGATTTATATGAACAGCATGGCGTTAAATGGAATTGTTAAAGTATATGCAATGTCTACCTATGGCTTCTCTACGGCCTCTGCGTGATGAAGCAACGCTCAGGGTGGGGACAGACAGCGCAACTCAGGGTGGGGACAGACAGTCCATCTCAGGGTGGGGACAGACAGCACAACTCAAGGTGGGGACAGACAGTCCATCTCAGGGTGGGGACAGACAGCACAACTCAAGGTGGGGACAGACAGTCCATCTCAGGGTGGGGACAGACAGCCCATCTCAGGGTGGGGACAGACAGCACAACTCAGGGTGGGGACAGACAGCACAACTCAGGGTGGGGACAGACAGTCCATCTCAGGGTGGGGACAGACAGCACAACTCAAGGTGGGGACAGACAGTCCATCTCAGGGTGGGGACAGACAGCCCATCTCAGGGTGGGGACAGACAGCACAACTCAGGGTGGGGACAGACAGCACAACTCAGGGTGGGGACAGACAGCCCATCTCAGGGTGGGGACAGACAGCACAACTCAGGGTGGGGACAGACAGCACAACTCAGGGTGGGGACAGACAGCACAACTCAGGGTGGGGACAGACAGCCCATCTCAGGGTGGGGACAGACAGGACAACTCAGGGTGGTCAGGATGGGGACAGACAGCACAACTCAGGGTGGGGACAGACAGCACAACTCAGGGTGGGGACAGACAGTCCATCTCAGGGTGGGGACAGACAGCACAACTCAGGATGGGGACAGACAGCACAACTCAGGATGGGGACAGACAGCACAACTCAGGGTGGGGAGAGACAGTCCATCTCAGGGTGGGGGACAGACAGTCCATCTCAGGGTGGGGACAGACTCCATGCTTCACGGTGGGAAACACATGCGGAGATCATCCGTTCACCTACTCTGCCTCTCACAAAGACACGGTGGTTGGATCCAACAATCTCACATTTGAACTCATCAGACCAAAAGACAGATTTCCACCGGTCTAATGTCCATTGCTTGTGTTTCTTGGCCCAAGCAAGTCTCTTATTATTATTGGTGTCATTTAATAGTGCTCTCTTTGCAGCAATTCACACAGTCTCCTCTGAACAGTTGATGTTGAGATGTGTCTGTTACTTGAACTCTGTGAAGCATTTATTTGGGCTGCAATCTGAGGTGCAGTTATTCTAACAAACTTATCCTCTGCAGCAGAGGTAACTCTTGGTCTTCCTTTCCTGTGGCGGACCTAATGAGAGCCAGTTTCATCATAGCGCTTGATGGTTTTTGCAACTGCACTTGAAGAAACTTTCAAAGTTCTTGAAGTGTTCCACATTGACTGACCTTCATGTCTTAAAGTAATGATGGACTGTCGTTTCTCTTTGCTTATTTCAGCTGTTCTTGCCATAATATGGACTTGGTCTTTTACTAAATAGGGCTATCTTCTGTATACCAACCCTACCTTCTCACAACACAACTGATTGGCTCAAATGTATTAAGAAGGAAAGAAATTCCACAAATTAACTTTGAACAAGGCACACCTGTTCATTGAAATGCATTCCAGGTGACTACCTCATGAAACTAGTTGAGAGAATGCCAAGAGTGTGCAAAGCTGTCATCAAGACAAAGGGTGGCTACTTTGAAGAATCTAAAATCTAAAATACATTTTGATTTGTTTAAACCTTTCTTGGTTACTACATGATTCCATATGTGTTATTTCATAGTTTTGATGTCTTCACTATTATTCTACAATGTAGAAAATAGTCAAAATAAAGAAAAACCGTTGAATGAGTAGGTGTGTCCAAACTTTTGACTGGTACTGTATACACAGTGTAACATTGGGATGCAAACTCAAAATGTAATACATTTCAACTCTATATCTGACATGGTACAGGTGTCTTATTTTAAGCCCATAACCATGTGTGTGAGTTGTATACCTTTGTACAAAACGATAGTTTCATCAGCTGTGAGACATCTGCGGGAATTGTGTTGTGACAAAACTGCATGTTTTAAAGTAACCTTTTATTGTCCCCCCCAGCACAAGGTGCACCTGTGTAATGATCATGCTGTTTAATCAGCTTCTTGATATGCCACACCTGTCAATTGGATGGATTATCTTGGCAAAGTAGAAATGCTCACTAACAGGGATGTAAACAAAATTGTGCACAAAATCTGAGAGAAATAAGCTTTTTGTGCATATGGAACATTTCTAGGATCTTTTATTTCAGTTCATGAAACACTTTACATGTTGCGTTTATATTTTTGTTTCCGTCTACATCACAGAAGACTGAAATATAACAAAACCATTTGACATAGAAACACCAGAATTTCACCGGTAAAAAAAAAAAAAAGTTTATTAATTATGACATTATGAAAAATATGAATAACATTCCACCCATGAGGCATCTAGGTCATTCAACCACAGGAAAGAGCTACCCAATCCTGTGAACGGGTTAGGCAACTCCGGTGTCTATACTTCAACAGCAAAGTTAGATAAGAAGTGTTGCTTTGTAAATGTCATTCCTCTTCATCGTGTTAAATTTGTACACTATAAATAAAAATGTTCCTTGAATATTTTTGCACATGACATATTCTAATATAAATTTCAGAGCATTATTATTTACCTATTCCAACATTGGCACATATTATTTATCCCAACATTGGGATATGCATAGGCACTTTAGGAACTCATGCACTTGTGTAAGCCTAATTAAAGCTTCAACTGTGATAATGTTGCGTCTAGGAGGTAGGTGAAGGAGTCAGGCGCAGAGATGTCTGAGAAGCGTACTTTAATTGGCAAGTCCACCAACACAGGTATGGCACAATCAAAAAAGTGCAACGCCCTTGACAACAGAGAACCCGTACAAACGCACGGAGGAACAAACAAAGTTCCGACAATAACACTCTTATGAATCCGTGAAAAAACAAAGAATGGCATAACCTCACCGAGCACATCACAATGAAAGAATAATCCCGCATAAACCTAGGCAGGCAACAGGGTAAATATATACACACAGAAATTAAGGCAAATGAAACCAGGTGTGAAAAGAACCAAAGACAAAACAAACAGAAAAGGAAAAAGGGATCGGTGATGGCTAGTAGACCGGCGACGCCGACCGCCGAGCGCCGCCCGGACAGGGACAGGAGCTACCTTCGGTAGAAGTTGTGACAACAACACTGTCAGTGTTCAACCATAACATGTGATGACAATACAACAGAACAGATTAACCTAAATGACATTTACTCTCACGGGTGACCAAAAATAACTATCTGAAAGCCACATCTTTAGTCTTTTGATCTGACCCACTGGGTCATATCTCAATAACCCAGCATGAATAAACCAGCACCCAGCATCAATAACCCAACAGTTTTTAAAGAAGGAAAAAAACAACTCTCAAAAAAATGTTGGGCTTGTTTGGATGACCCAACGGCTGAGTTACAGGTTTTGGGTCACGGTGTATCTTCTCAACGGAGTAGGGGGAGATCAGTCCGATGATTCACATGATTCAAGTTGTATATTCATCATAAATTATGGAATGATTGATTAAATGATTGATTGATGGAAATTACATATCTGAGATTGTCAATCTCTCACCCCCCCCCACCTCCATCTTTGTCTTACCCTCTCCCACTCAACTTTATCTCTCCCCCCCGACCCCTCCCTCCCTTGTCTCTATAGCGATGAGTCGCAGCATCGTACGACAGAGTAAGTTCCGACACGTCTTTGGCCAGGCGGTGAAGACGGAGCAGGGCTACGATGACATACGCGTTTCCAAGGTGACGTGGGACAGCTCATTCTGTGCCGTAAACCCAAAGTTCCTGGCCGTCATCGTGGAATCCAGCGGGGGCGGAGCCTTCCTCGTCCTGCCCCTCTCTAAGGTCAGTCACTTCCTCGTCCTGCCCCTCTCTAAGGTCAGTCACTTCCTCGTCCTGCCCCTCCCTAAGGTCAGTCACTTCCTCGTCCTGCCCCTCTCTAAGGTCAGTCACTTCCTCGTCCTGCCCCTCCCTAAGGTCAGTCACTTCCTCGTCCTGCCCCTCCCTAAGGTCAGTCACTTCCTCGTCCTGCCCCTCCCTAAGGTCAGTCACTTCCTCGTCCTGCCCCTCCCTAAGGTCAGTCACTTCCTCGTCCTGCCCCTCCCTAAGGTCAGTCACTTCCTCGTCCTCCCCCTCCCTAAGGTCAGTCACTTCCTCGTCCTGCCCCTCCCTAAGGTCAGTCACTTCCTCGTCCTGCCCCTCCCTAAGCTCAGTCACTTCCTCGTCCTGCCCCTCCCTAAGGTCAGTCACTTCCTCGTCCTGCCCTTCCCTAAGGTCAGTCACTTCCTCGTCCTGCCCCTCCCTAAGGTCAGTCACTTCCTCGTCCTGCCCCTCCCTAAGGTCAGTCACTTCCTCGTCCTGCCCCTCCCTAAGGTCAGTCACTTCCTCGTCCTGCCCCTCTCTAAGGTCAGTCACTTCCTCGTCCTGCCCCTCCCTAAGGTCAGTCACTTCCTCGTCCTGCCCCTCCCTAAGGTCAGTCACTTCCTCGTCCTGCCCCTCCCTAAGGTCAGTCACTTCCTCGTCCTGCCCCTCCCTAAGGTCAGTCACTTCCTCGTCCTGCCCCTCCCTAAGGTCAGTCAGCCATTTAAAGGAGCAATCCGCGGTTGAAACTAATAGCTAAGCAGTATCCCTACCACTTCTTTTGGTTAACAGCTGGAGGTCAAGGGTATCTGTTTTTGAGCTTTACCTGTATTTTTTTATTTTTTTTACTTATCCTGAAAGCAAGTCTATGGGCCGAAAGACAGTCATCCATGGTTCGGATTTGTTTCCAAAGCCACTACTAATACTGTTTTAACGTTATAGCCACTGCTAACCAAAAATGGGAGTGATAGGGAAAACTCACAATATGAAAAAATGTGACCCATTGAAATCAACTCAACGACAGGGATCAGGATTCAACTAGAACACATGTGCTAACGTTGCTACGTCTCTGTGTGTGTGTGTGTGTGTGTGTGTGTGTGTGTGTGTGTGTGTGTGTGTGTGTGTGTGTGTGTGTGTGTGTGTGTGTGTGTGTGTGTGTGTGTGTGTGTGTGTGTGTCTCTGTACAGTAATCTCTACGCCCCTGGGCCTCACCTTTCACCCCTATAGGGGTCTTCTCTCTTGGGCCAGGTTCTCCAGGTGTTTGCTTTGTGCACCAGAGCAAAGTTCTGCACCTGTTTCTTTCCACAGGGAAAAACACACAGAAACAATAGAACTAAAGGAAGAACAAATATGTTAACAGGAAATAAGTATTGCTTCATAAGTCTAGATTAATAAGTATAGATAGTTAAGTATAGCATCATAAATGTAGATTAATAAATGTAGATTAATAACTATAGCTAGATAAGTATAGCTAGATAAGTATAGCTAGATAAGTATAGCTAGATAAGTATAGCTGGATAAGTATAGCTGGATAAGTATAGCTAGATAAGTATAGCTAGATAAGTATAGCTAGATAAGTATAGCTAGATTAGTATAGCTACATAAGTATAGCTAGATTAGTATAGCTACATAAGTATAGCTAGATAAGTATATATTAATAAGTATACTTGGGCTCCTGAGTGGCACAGCAGTCTAAGGCACTGCATCTCAGTGCTAGAAGTGTCACTACAGACCCTGGTTCGATTCCAGGCTGTATCACAAACGGCCGTGATTGGGTGTCTCATAGGGCGGCGCCCAGCATCGTCCGGGTTAGGGTTTGGCCGGGGTAGGCCGTCATTGTGAATAAGAATGTGTTCTTAACTGACTTTCTTAGTTAAATAAAGGTTAAATAAAAAAAGAAGTATATATAGATAAATAAATATAGCTAAATAAGTATAGATAGATAAAGACAGTTTCATGTTTTTAGGTTATCTAGCTTCCCTCTAAAAAATAATAGCTTGAAACTTTGCACCTGGTGCGAACCGAAAGCTTATTCTGATCTTACGTACACTGCTCTCTCTCCAGGATACACTAACTAACTGGAGAGGATTGTTCCTACAATCAACTCAAGGCTCAGACTAACTAAACACCTGTTTAGTGAAACCTGCCAAGACGTTTACCAGAGAACCCGATTCTCTGAGGATTTACAGAGTTCTAGACTGGTGAGATAAGAGCTGCCATTCATTCAAGGTTTAATCAGCTGTTTATTTTAGTGTTTGCTTTATCGCAAAACATTGATGAAGGCATTTAGCTGTCAAAACATTGATGAAGGCATTTAGCTGTCAAAACATTGATGAAGGCATTGAGCTGTCAAAACATCGATGAAGGCATTTAACTGTCAAAACATCGATGAAGGCATTTAACTGTCAAAACATCGATGAAGGCATTTAGCTGTCAAAACATCGATGGAGGCATTTAGCTGTCAAAACATCGATGAAGGCATTTAGCTGTCAAAACATCGATGAAGGCATTTAGCTGTCAAAACATCGATGAAGGCATTTAGCTGTCAAAACATCGATGAAGGCATTTAGCTGTCAAAACATCGATGAAGGCATTTAGCTGTCAAAACATCGATGAAGGCATTTAGCTGTCAAAACATCGATGAAGTCATTTAGCTGTCAAAACATTGATTAAGGCATTTAGCTGTCAAAACATTGATGAAGGCATTTAGCTGTCAAAACATTGATGAAGGCATTTAACTGTCAAAACATTGATGAAGGCATTTAGCTGTCAAAACATTGATGAAGGCATTTTGCTGTCAAAACATTGATGAAGGCATTTAGCTGTCAAAACATTGATGAAGGTGTTAGGTTCTTATTTTTCAGAGTAAATAACACAGACACTAGAGAAGCTTAACCAAGTTTAATTTTTCCCCAAGGGTCATTACAGCTGTAATTCAGACAACCCAACATTTCTCACCATCACAGGTATTTTTTTTATCCCCCCTTAAGACACTCCTCCTTCTCACCAATCCTTACATCTTATGGTTCCACAGGAAAAGGGTAGTAAACCTTTATTACTCCCTTCAGGGGATCTGACCTCACCTCCTGACCTCAACCCCTCCTTCGCCTAATCCACAGATGTCCATCCTCTTCCCCTACAGCAATCCTGTGATCTCCTCCCGTCCACCCAGCACATTCCACGGCCACTCTGTCTTTCTACAGATCTCACTCCTTTATATACTCTGCGTCTGATCTATCATGTCTTTAATATCTCAATGTTCAAAGTTTAGGATTCAACAAAGGCATCTTGCTGTCAAAACATTTTTATATGAGATTTTAGTCATTTAGCAGACACTCTTATCCAGAGAGACTTACAGTTGGTGCATTCATCTCAAGGTCGCTAGGTGGGACAACCACATCATTCATCTACAGGTAGCTAGGTGAGACAACCACATCATTCATCTACAGGTAGCTAGGTGAGACAACCACATCATTCATCTACAGGTAGCTAGGTGAGACAACCACATCATTCATCTACAGGTAGCTAGGTGGGACAACCACATCATTCATCTACAGGTAGCTAGGTGGGACAACCACATCATTCATCTACAGGTAGCTAGGTGGGACAACCACATCATTCATCTACAGGTAGCTAGGTGAGACAACCACATCATTCATCTTAAGGTAGCTAGGTGGGACAACCACATCATTCATCTACAGGTAGCTAGGTGAGACAACCACATCATTCATCTACAGGTAGCTAGGTGGGACAACCACATCATTCATCTACAGGTAGCTAGGTGGGACAACCACATCATTAATCTACAGGTAGCTAGGTGGGACAACCACATCATTCATCTACAGGTAGCTAGGTGAGACAACCACATCATTCATCTACAGGTAGCTAGGGGAGACAACCACATATCACAGTCATAGTAAGTGAAACGTCCCTCAATAAAGCAGAAACGTTGGCTAATTAATAAATGTATTGCATCAATATAACAATAGAACATGTTACGCACGCCTCTGTGAAGAGGGAACGCAACACCCTGCTACAACTCAACTCCCCGTGAAGTGAAAGAGGTATGGACTGTAGGTGTGAGAAAGGACTGTAGGTGTGAGAAAGGACTGTAGGTGTGAGAAAGGACTGTAGGTGTGAGAAAGGACGACAAAAGGCAGAATTGACCGTTTACTAGGATTTTATTCCTTTACACGGTAATATGGGAAAAAGGGGCTGGACGGAACCAAAACAAAGAAAGTAAATGTCAAAGCTCCCCCTCTCCTATCTAACCTGCCTACCCACTACTTACCTAACTTAGCACCACCTGGTGCGCTAACCAAAATACAGGGGGTGGTCCGCCCAGGTCTTACCTAGTGTGCCTAGACAGTGAATATACTACGGGTATATGTATGCCCACGGGCCTCTTGCCTAAGCACTCCCTAGGTGCCTTCCCCTTCCCCCCTGGGAACAAATGAAACAGAATTACAAACAATTTCAATAATCAAAACAGTGCGTCCTATTGACACACAGACATAATCAATCAGCTCCCTCAGCAGCAACTAAGTCAGTTAATTACCCACAGCCATCGGCCTCCTCTCTCAGCAATCCTCTCTCAGCAAAAATCTCCCTATCACAATCAATCCCCTCCCCTAAACAACAGAACACTGGCTTTTATAGCTTCAGGTGGCATTGGTAATTGGAGACAGCTGCATCCTGACGAGGGGGCCGGGTCAGCTCTGCAATTAGCCATGGAGTCGACCAATCAGCTGCTTGAGGGATTTCAGGAAGCCATCTTCTGAAACACACACTCAAATACACAAACTACAATACAGAAATTGGGGAACGTAACACCATGCAACCTTCTTTTTCTTTTTATGTGTGTGTATGTAACAGGCTGTGTTGGTAACAGGCTGTGTTGGTAACAGGCTGTGTTGGTAACAGGCTGTGTTGGTAACAGGCTGTGTATGTAACAGGCTGTGTTGGTAACAGGCTGTGTTGGTAACAGGCTGTGTTGGTAACAGGCTGTGTTGGTAACATGGTGTGTTTGTAACAGACTGTGTTTGTAACAGACTGTGTTTGTAACAGACTGTGTTGGTAACAGACTGTGTTGGTAACAGGCTGTGTTTGTAACAGACTGTGTTGGTAACATGGTGTGTATGTAACAGACTGTGTTTGTAACAGGCTGTGTTGGTAACAGGCTGTGTTTGTAACAGACTGTGTTGGTAACATGGTGTGTTTGTAACAGACTGTGTTTGTAACAGACTGTGTTGGTAACATGGTGTGTTTGTAACAGACTGTGTTTGTAACAGACTGTGTTGGTAACATGGTGTGTTTGTAACAGACTGTGTTTGTAACATACTGTGTTGGTAACATGGTGTGTTTGTAACAGACTGTGTTTGTAACAGACTGTGTTGGTAACAGACTGTGTTTGTAACAGACTGTGTTGGTAACAGACTGTGTTGGTAACGGGGTGTGTTGGTAACAGACTGTGTTGGTAACAGACTGTGTTGGTAACGGGGTGTGTTGGTAACAGACTGTGTTGGTAACAGACTGTGTTTGTAACAGGCTGTGTTTGTAACAGACTGTGTTTGTAACATACTGTGTTGGTAACATGGTGTGTTTGTAACAGACTGTGTTGGTAACAGACTGTGTTGGTAACATGGTGTGTTGGTAACAGACTGTGTTGGTAACAGACTGTGTTGGTAACATGGTGTGTTTGTAACAGACTGTGTTTGTAACAGACTGTGTGTGTAACAGACTGTGTTGGTAACAGACTGTGTTTGTAACAGACTGTGTTGGTAACAGACTGTGTTGGTAACAGACTGTGTTGGTAACAGACTGTGTTGGTAACAGACTGTGTTGGTAACGGGGTGTGTTGGTAACAGACTGTGTTGGTAACAGACTGTGTTGGTAACAGACTGTGTTGGTAACAGACTGTGTTGGTAACAGACTGTGTTGGTAACGGGGTGTGTTGGTAACAGGGTGTGTTGGTAACAGGGTGTGTTGGTAACAGGGTGTGTTGGTAACAGACTGTGTTGGTAACAGACTGTGTTGGTAACAGACTGTGTTGGTAACAGGCTGTGTTGGTAACAGGCTGTGTTGGTAACATGGTGTGTTTGTAACAGACTGTGTTTGTAACAGACTGTGCTTGTAACAGACTGTGTTGGTAACATGGTGTGTATGTAACAGACTGTGTTTGTAACAGGCTGTGTTTGTAACAGACTGTGTTTGTAACAGACTGTGTTGGTAACATGGTGTGTTTGTAACAGACTGTGTTGGTAACAGACTGTGTTGGTAACATGGTGTGTTGGTAACAGACTGTGTTGGTAACATGGTGTGTTTGTAACAGACTGTGTTTGTAACAGACTGTGTTGGTAACAGACTGTGTTGGTAACAGACTGTGTTTGTAACAGACTGTGTTGGTAACAGACTGTGTTGGTAACGGGGTGTGTTGGTAACAGACTGTGTTGGTAACAGACTGTGTTGGTAACGGGGTGTGTTGGTAACAGACTGTGTTGGTAACAGACTGTGTTGGTAACAGATTGTGTTGGTAACAGACTGTGTTGGTAACAAACTGTGTTGGTAACGGGGTGTGTTGGTAACAGGGTGTGTTGGTAACAGGGTGTGTTGGTAACAGACTGTGTTGGTAACAGACTGTGTTGGTAACAGACTGTGTTGGTAACAGACTGTGTTGGTAACAGACTGTGTTGGTAACAGGCTGTGTTGGTAACAGGCTGTGTTGTTAACAGGGTGTGTTGGTAACAGACTGTGTTGGTAACAGACTGTGTTGGTAACAGACTGTGTTGGTAACGGGCTGTGTTGGTAACGGGCTGTGTTGGTAACGGGCTGTGTTGGTAACGGGCTGTGTT